>NC_133665.1:33596499-33810695 GCF_037893015.1 Macrotis lagotis
AATGCTCAATTATATTTATATACAACAATTTACTTAGTCATTCTTATTCAATAGTTCATCCCCTTAGTTTGCAGTTTGATTCAATCATTCTTACTCAAACTTACTTACTCAAACTTACTCAAACTAGCCAGATAACTTACCATTTTCATGATATAATGGAAAGTAGGTCAATTTAGTAGCTCTGGGCACTGTCCAAGTAGGACCACCCCTAGATGGGGTTACATAGTGGTCAGAATTTAATCCCTTGCAATGGGAATAGAAAGATGGGGGTAGGAAGGAAATGAGGAACAATGAAAGGAAAGACAGATGCACAAAAAAATAAGCTATGCTTCATATTTTTCCCTAAGACTGGTCCTAACTGAATGAAGGTAAGACATTTCTGTCAATAACACTAAGCATGAGAATTCAGGAAATTACTGATCCATTACAGTCAGTGGTACACACTAAAGTAGTCTGGTAGATTTAATGAGCCTCCAAAAATGCCTCACAGACTTGGGAGCAGTTTACTTTCCTACCAGGTTCTAGCCCATTAATTTATATCTAATGCCAGTGATTTTGCCAGTAAGTTAATGTCTGCATCAAGCAGTAACCTGGCACATTAGCCCAATCTCCAGCTCTTAGTTCTTGCAGAGCAGTGATTCTCAAGCTATTGATCTCTACATCACATTGATAGGACAAAGCACCTTAGGTTTTTTCCTATCTCATATATTCCCACTTAGTATATGATGGGAAAGGATTCCTCCCCTCAGATTTTGATTCAATATATTTATTAAAGACTATGTCCTGACTTTGAAAATATCCTGCTTAAAAAAAGTCCCCTTCCTCAAGTAATAAAGGAATTTATAACTTTCACAAAAGATTAATTAAAAGCATTGTGATGCAGAGATAAATTAGGAAAAGTACAGTAAGAAAATTGGGGATAAAAAAAACATTCACCTAGGAAATAAGAGAGGAAAGTAATGCTTGAGTTGGTTATTTAAGAGGTAAAGACATTCTATTAAAGACATTCATTTCATGACACAAAGAGTAAGTAAAATAAAAGTGAGGTTGGGATATATAAGCCTGTGGGTTCTTGAAGGAACTCCTTTTCTGATTTCCAATCCCATTGCAACCACTGCATTACGATCAGGTCTATCACTTCTTACCCTAGACATTGTGTTAGCTATGTAATTGGCCTTATTTTCTGATCCATCATTCACAAAGTTACCGAAGTCATCTTTCTCACTTACAAATGTAGTCAAGTCACTCTTTGCTGAAAAACTTCTTCCCCCTTTGACAAAATACAATATAGTTCTGTCCTATCTTTTTAGTTTCTCCTATTTACATACTCTACATTCTAGTAAAACTGGAATCATCCTTTATTTTCCTGACCCCCCCCTCCCCACCCCCACCACCAATCTCAGTGCCTTTAATTTTTCTCAGTCTGCATTCCTGGATCAGACTTCTCCCATTCTTTAATTTATCCTGCTAAAATTTATGTCCTTCAAAACCCAGGTAAGAGAGCTTTCTATCCTTAGATTTTTCATGTTACTTTTTTCCTACATACTTGATTATATTCTAAGTGACTATTGTTTCATCTCTCTACTAGACTGTCAAAGACACTGAAAAGATCATGCCAATTTTTATGGTTGTATCCCCCAGTATTTACTTAGCATTAGTGCTTGACATACACAAAATAGGCACATGTTTTGTTTTGTTTCTAATTCAACAGAATTGAATTTTGTGGTAAAATAAAAAGAGCAATGAATTTGGGCTCAAAAGACTTAGGTCTGAATTCTGCTTCTGCTACTTCCCATTTGACCTTGGATCTCTGTGGACCTTAGTTGCCATAGTTATGAAACTCGGGGCTTTGAAGAGATGATGCCCAAGTCCAAGTCCCCCTTCAGGTCTAAACTCTAGAGTTTTAATTGAAGCAATTACAAATCCATACTTGAAGAATCCCTGCTTTTGGAGCACCAGAAGGGGAGCCCAGCGAAAATCAGATTGTATGCCCATCTGTGGTTTAGCTGGCTGTCTTCAACCCCTTCGTTATTCAGACAGTAACTGGTCACTTGAACACTCAGCTGCCCTTATTATTGTAATCCTTCAGATGGCCATCTGTTCTGCTCAGGAGGGAGAGCTCGCCCAAGGGAGAAGCACTCAGCTGCCCCACATCCTCAAATCGGGTCAATTACACCACTGTGCTTTAATTGCTCATGATGGCTAGGCTATTGTATTTGAGCCATCAGTAATTTCCAGTCCATTGTCACTAAGGATTTCGGGGTAATGAAAGTGCCAACCTGTTCCTAGGGGGTTCCTGGCACCACACATTTTGTGGACCAGCCTGCAAGTGTACATTTCACACCCTATCAGCCCCTGATTTTCAAACTATCAAGCTAAGGTTAAAGTAAAGCCAGGACACAAAGTACAGACAGAGCTGGAGGAAGACTTGTTTCAAACACAGCAATTCATTTTCCATGAAGAGGAGCAGGGATGGCTATTTCCTAACAATGGATCTAATCTTCCTCAGCTACAGGCAGTATCCTGTGGCTCTGGGCAAAGCTCTTTTTTTCCCCAGCTGAGAGCTAACCATTCTCTCATGTGATTGAGGTAGCTGTTCTACCAAGCCAAATTTTAAAAGTGGTTTTTGAAAAGTTCCAGGAAACTGACATTCCTATTTCCTAGACCTCAGGTTTGAGAGATTCTCTGATAATTATTTCTGAACTCACATAGCTATAAATGAATAATATTCTGAATCATTATTACTTCTTTGTAGCAATTTTGGTTCTTTTTGTCGGATGAAGGAGAATGAAAAAAATAGTTGATGGAAATATCCTAGGTGACATGTATGAAGGTGTTCTATTTGTCACATAATCCAATTTTAGCACTTCCAATGAGGCTCAAATGTCTTAGAAACTTGCTCACAGGGGCAGCTAGGTGACACAGCAGATAGAGCACTGATCCTGGAGTCAGGAGGGGCTGATTATAATCTATGGCCTCAGATACTTGACCCTTACTAACTATAAGACCCTGGACCATCACTTAATTGAGAAAAAAAACAAAACCTGCACATCACCTCAGCTTTGTTATTTACTGTCCATGAGAAATTAGACAAATAATTCAACCTCTTTGAGACTTAGTTCCTCATAAAAATCAGGTGGTACAGTGGATCGAGCATCATCCTTGGAGGCAAGAGGACCTAAGTTCAAATATGACCTCAGACACTTACTAGTTGCATGACCCCAGACAAATCACTTAACCCCAATTGTGGAAAGGAAAGGGGAAAGGAAAGATAAGATCATATGATCTCTAAGGTCTCTTCCAGCTCTAAGTCTGATACTAATATTCAATAACTGGTTCCTTCCTGTTCAAAATTCTATAAACTTACAATGTTATGTGCTTAACTAATGAGTTTCATTGAACAATCCCTTGGGGGTAGGATATATGTTATTAATTATAATAGGTCATATGTCACTGAGCAAGATGCTTAAATTTCTCTGTGCTCTTGTCCACAGGCATCAAACACAAAGCCTTTGGACTGCATTTCAGCCTCCATATTCTTCAGTACAACCAGAACCATTTTAAAACATAATTGGGAAAATTTAAAAATAAATAAAATAAAATAGAATATAGATAATGCAAATATATGGTTTTCTAAGTATGTAATAGGCAAGGATTCTTCTATATGGCTTAGTGGTCTCCCAGTTTCTATTTGACATTACTGCTTTACTCAACTTTGTAAGACTATAAGTATCAGAGAAGGTAACAACCTGCATTTGTAGAGAGAATTTCATATACCTATGAAACCAATATATCCAATTCTTTTATCTGTCTCTATGTTTGATGGCATGGTAGATGGAAGAATGGCCTTAAAATAATGGAACATAGAGTCCTACTTCTAATACATAGTGACTGATCATTGGCCAATTACTTATTCCCCTAGAGAGACCTAAATAACTATTTAAAACTATTAAGTCACAGAAAAATTGTCTAAATGCATCAATACAGAAAGGGAGATTTTCATACTTGGGGTTACCACACATAAACAAAATCACATGTCCAGATTGTTGCTCTCTTCCCTCCCCACCAAAAGAAAACTGTACTAAACTTCTTATTGGATTCTTTTAACTAAACATTCCAAAATTTCATAAATCATAGCTTTCATTTTCATGTAGAAATGCTTGCTTTATTTCTTAAGTTGAGAATAAAATAAATATTTTTAAAAAATAAACATAAGCTTACTTTCAAACTCAAATATTTTATTTTGCTTCCTATATAAAAACCAAAGGGTCAAACTTACCTACTTTCACTGTACCAAAGATATATCAAAATCAAGAATTTCAGTTTTAATATTCACTTTCAGAATTAGAAACTGGGAATTAAACCCCTCTCTTTTCAGATGAAGAAAGTGAGGACCGATAGGGATAAGGAGGTCCTCAAAGATGGGGTTTGAGCATAGTTCTCCTATCTCTCAATCTAAGAGTAGTGTCTTTCCTTTATGAAAATATCTACCTGAACTATTTCTAGTATCTATGATTCTAGAACTGCCTTCTTCAAGCATTCCCTTTGCCAAGGAAGTCATTGTGTTTTTCTTCCTGTGAGAATAGAACAAAGAAGCTTTGAGGTTCACTTCTAAAATTTGAACTCTGGCCTTTATTTTCTTGTGTGACCTGGGATGGACAGATAATGTCTCTGGGCTTCATTTTTCTCATTTGTAAAATGAGGAGAATGGGCTATGTGACTTCCAAGGCTCCTTCCAGCTCTATATCCATGATCTTATTACCTTACTTTACCTTACAGAATTTGATGTATGGGAGCTATGGAGCACTCCAATAACCCTGAGGGAAAGTATTCAGTATCCAACTGAATCATCATGCAACAGAATCCAATAATTCACCTAGTCTCATGAATGGCAAATTGTCAATTGAAGGAGGAGAGCAAAATATTGAAATTCCATTCCCAAGGAAACTACCCATCAAAAGGAGGCAAGTTAAAGAATGAGCAATAGAGAAAATAAAGGGAAAAAGACTGAAATTACCAAAAGTGTCAAGAAGAAGAAAACTCAAAGACCTGGGACATAAGGAGATAATTAACAAGAACAACATTGAGAAGAAAAAAAATATGACTTCCAGATCTAATATGTTCAGACATTCATGAATAAATACCATACGACAAAGAAAAATGATTCAAAATGAGACAGATTCTGTGGACTTTGGGGAGAACTTGGAACCACAATACATTATTACTGAGTATTTTAAAAGAGAAAATGAGAATCATGACATCTTGCACAGCAAAAATAATGAACAGAATTAGAAACACTGTAAACTGCAATGGAAAATTTCATCAAAGAAACAAAAGCGAATAATAAACTAGGAATGCAAATTCAAATAAGTGAAAGACAAATTAGATGAGAACCAAATATGAAAATAGTACTAACATTAATAGAAAATATGCTTACTTTACAAGAAAAACAGATTAATCTTGAAAGCAGGGTATATAGAGACAACCTAAAAATCATAGGTTTCCCAGAAGAACCAGGCCAGCATAAAAAAATCCTAAAAGCATAATACAGGAAATAATATAATAAAACTGCCCACTTCTTAACATGGACAATGAAAAACCAATTGAAAGTATTCATAGATCACCTCCAGAAAGGATTCCCATAAAAGGCTTCATGGAAGCCCCCTAAGGCTTCAAATACCAAATCATATTTAATTTAATAATAATTTAATAATTCAATTCAGAAAACCTTATATAAATGCCACTTGTTATCACTATTATTTTTAATAAAAGTTTTACAAAGAACTTTCTTCTTAACAACTGTGGACACATTACTATTTTGGTATGTACAAAGAGAGACAAGAAGAGACAGAAAATAGTTTTTCATTTATCTTTAGAGACTTCTTTTCATTTTGAATGCTGAGTCTTCTGGGTATCTAAGATGGGGGACTATCAAGTCTTATCATTTTTTTCTTGAAATTACATCCTTCAGCCATTATCATCTCATTTGCCAATTACTCCAAATGATTCCCAGGTCTTCCCATTGACCCTGAAGTTTGGTCCTTTTATATGGGTTAGCTTCCCAAATTATGTGATCACCTTAAGAACAGAAACTGAAACAATATTTTATTTTTATTGCTAGTAATTTGGCTAGTGTTTGGTAAATAAGTACTTGCTTAATGATGTATTTCTTTCACTCATCCATTCATCCAGAAGTTAAATCATACATGGCTAGAGACACAGACTAAAATCACTCCCTTTTATTAAAGTACTTTGTAAGTCTGTAAGTTTCAATTCTCAGAGTCTTTGTCTCAATTCCTTTCTCCAAAAAATAAAATAAAATCAAAACAATTATAAAATCTCACATTAGTAAAGTAATAAGATCATGGATCTAGAGTTTGGAAGGAGACTTGGAAGTCACATAGTCCATTCTCCTCATTTTACAAATGAGAAAAATGAGGCCCAGAGACATCTGTCCATCCCAGGTCACACAAGCAAATAAAGACCAGAGTTCAATTTTTAGAAGTGAACCTCAGAGTTGCTTTGTTTTATTCTCACAAGAAGAAAAACACAATGATTTCCTTAATTGGCAAGGAGAATGTTTTAAGAAGGCAGTTCTATAATCACAGATACTAGAAATAGTTCAGGTATATATCTTCATAAAGCAAAGCCACTATTCTGGTTATTGCTTCATGTAAGAAAAAGAAGAATAGATACCAGGGACTAAAATCAGAGGATCTATTAAGCGTGATTCACTCAGCCTCTCCATCTACTGGGGTCCTTTCAAATCAAATCATCACTTGCAACATCCTACCACTAGGCCAGCTGGTTAGGTGATGGTATTTCTGACTCCATCCAGATACATCAAGGCAGGGGTTATTAACATTTTTTGCGTGTCATGGATCCCTTTAGGAGACTGATCGTGCCTATGGAGTTCTTTTCAGAAGAATATGTTTAAATGCATAGGATGATAAAGGAAGCCAATTATATTTCAATTCATTTCTCAAAAAAAATTTAGTAAGTTCATAGACCCTAAATTAAAACACCTATTGTGAACTTCTGGCTCCGATTTTATTTGGTTGTTGATATACATATATCCATCTGCATTATTGTAGATTAAGGAAAAATGAAAATAGTCTTCAAAGGGGATAACAATGTAAGCACTTAACATAGATTTTGTGTCATATAATTCTCAATGATGGAGACTAATTCCTTTTGAATTTTATTACTTGTAGTGTTAGATTTCCTCTTAAGACATTATGAAAAGCGTGTATTCTTAACTGCTGTGATTTTAAGTTATTTAAAATTGGGGTAGTTATTTTGTTGGGTTTTTTCATCAAAAGCCAAATGATGTTTTCCTTACCATCCAGAACTATTCTAGATAAAGCGGAGTCCCAAACCATTTCTGAGGTTTTGCTCTAAAGCTGTGAGGGCAGAGTTAATAAGCTATCACTTCCTCTGAAAATTGAGGATGATAGATGACTGCCTCCTAAATGTGCTTGATTTCAACTCAGAAAACCTCTCCTTCATACCATACATAAAGAACAACTATATTTCCAGTTGATTAAAGTTCAGTTCAGTTTAATGTGTTCTTGATCTCACTCTGACTTCCACTTCTTTCTATTTGTAATCTCTTAAGCCATCACTCATGCTCTGGCTTCCTTTTCCTTCCCTCTCCATCTTAATTTTAGAGGTAACTAGTTCAACTATATATACACTATCTTCTATCCTCAAATCCCTTACCCCCTTATCCTATCATTGTCTTTCTAAACTCCTAATATTGGGTTGACCCCACCATCTCTACACTTATTCACATGCAGTTGAAAGGTGTTGAAGGAAATCATATATACATGTGGACTTTATGTGTTGACATAACAAATTGATATTATCTGAACTCAACTAAGTCCTCACTGCCATAGGCAATCCTTTTATTCTTCCCTAATTTTCAATCTTTCCTTCTCTTTTACCTTTTCCCCTGTTGTCTTCAAACATGCCCAAGTCTTTCCCATCTTAAAAATTAAATACTATATGTCATTCACATGACACTAACATGTCCTCTGTTCTCCAATACTTCTCTCTTTTTCAAGAAACTCCAAGAAGAAAAGAAGAAACTTCCTTTCTCTCTGCCTCTACTTACTTTCCTCTCACTTTTCAATCTCTCACTGTCTAGCTTCTTCTGATTTCATCACTCATTTAAAATTGTTCTCTTCAGGATTACTACTGATCTCTTTATTGCCAAATCAAATTACTTTTCTTAGTCTTTAATCTTCTTTATCTCTCTTCAACATTTGACACTATTAAGCACAAACTTCTTCTAGATAATATCTCCTACCTAAAAATTTGTGACATGACTCTCTCTTGATTTTCTTTTTTCCTCCTTGACTACTCCTTCTCAGTCTCATCCATGTTCTATCCCTTACCATGAGTTCCTTTAAGGCTTTTATCCTTAGGCCCTATTTTTTCCCTCCAAGCTCTACTCTCTTTTGAATGATAAACTAATATGGGTTCAACTACTCTCTCTATTATGACTCCTATCTAATATCTTTTCTGAGCTCCATCATAATAACAACAATGGATGACTCCTATCGAGTGTCTTTCCTAAGATCCATCAATACAACACCAATGGATGTCTTACAGATACTTCCAACCCAACATGTTCAATGTCATTATCTCTCTCTAAAACTTTCTTCTTTTCCTAAGTTCTTCAAAATCATTCTCAATTTTCTCTTCCCCCACTGCCTATATTTCATGATCCAATTAGTTGCCAAATCTTTGATATTTTACCTCCAATCTGACCCATTCATCCTCTTCTCTCCATCCCCATGGTCATCACCACAGATTAGAACTACTGTCTAGAGTATTACAATAGTCTTCTAATTTGTCTCCCTGACTCCTCTCCTCCTGCCTCTTTCTAATCCATCACAAAGTTACCAAATTAGAATTCCTAAATCACAGGTCTAATTATGACACTTCTATTGAAGACACTTCTTTGGCTCCTCAATTTCACTTTTTAAAGCCTCTAGTAATGATTCTAGATGATTTTTTCAAGCATTTTACACATCAATCTCCTCATACTCTACATTCTAGTTAGACCAGACTACTTGCTCTTACCTAACATTTCATCTTCTGATTCTATAGTCCTTACCCAAAGTCTATCCCATGTCTGAAATGCACTATTTTCTTGTCTATCCCTCAATGAATTTTTACTTTCCTTCAAGGATCAGCTCAGTTATACCTCCTAGAACAGATACAGAACAGAGTGTTATTATCTTCCTAGTTATTTTTACCTTCCCCCAAATTATGCCAGTTATACTTAAAATTTATTTTTAACCTATATGTGTATATATTACATTTTTCACAGAAATTATGCTGGTTATACTTAAATTTTATTTCTTAATCTCTCTCTCTCTCTCTCTCTCTCTATATATATATATATATATATATATATATATATGTATATATATGTATATATATACATATATATATGTATTTTCTTTCCCCAATAGAACTCAAGTTCAATAGAATGTAAGCTTCGTAAAGATAATCACTCTTCATTTTTAATTTTGAATTCCCCTATAACTAATATCATTGTCTAGTACTTAAAAATGCTAATTGAATGAATATATTTACCAAGCACTTATTGCATTGGAGCTCCAAAAGAGATAGAAAAAATAAAGAATGATAGTATTCCTGCTTTCAAGGAATTTATGATCTAAAAGAAAAGACAATACCAATTAAAAACTTTAATATTTTAATAATTCATTTCAACTTTAAAATTTCAATTAATAATTCAAATTTGCAATCTTCAATCTCAAAGATGTGGACTATGGCTACGAAAGCAGTCTGTTCAAAGTACTTGCCTCTTCTCAAATAGGATGTTTATCTCCTAACTCCATACACTTTTACTGGCTGTCCCTCTATTCCTGTAATAGTCTTGCTTGCCTGACTCAGCTTCCCTAACTTCCTCCAGCTGAAATCATATCTTTACCATGGAAATATTTCCCAGTCCATTCTGCCCTCTCCCTTTCCAGTCCCTTCTACCTGATATTACTGTCCATTTACATTATTAATATCTTAAACATAGTGATTTGAATATGTTGCATCCTCTATTAGAGTGTGAGTTTCTTGAAGGCAGTAGGAGCCATGTTTTTCATGATCTTTACATCCACGTTGCTTAGCTAGGGCCTAACAAGTGCTTTAAAAAATGATTATTGATTGATTCCTTCTATTGGTCACAACCTATCCACATCTTTTATATTAAGAAATTATTATCTATGTTCTCTCATAGGACTTCTACAAAATATCTACTAAAAGATAAAGATGAAGATTTTTCTTCAGATCTTTTAACACTTTGTGAGTGCCAATGAGGTATTCAAGATGTCTATTTATAATCCCTAATTCCTACTTCTTGCTTAGCTCCTTTTCTCCTCATAAAATTCCTCTCTGGTATCCTTTATGCCACTTGATGATTGAATTGGATTTTTTTTAGTTATACATCAATACTGGAAATATACTGTGTTCATCTACCATATGACCAGTACAGGCTTTTTTCAGACCCCAGTCATTTTAGCTGGATGTTCCTTAAGCCTGGAATATTCTTCATCCTCATCTCCACCTTCTGGCTTTTCTGATTTTCTTCAAATTCCTTCTAAAATCCAATTTTCTACAAGACAACTTTCTTGCTCTCCCTCAATATCAGTAACTTCTTTCTGTTATTTCTAAATTTTTCATAAATATAGATGAAATTAGTTTATACATAGATGTTTTCCCACTGGATCATGAGCTCCCTGAGGGCAAGGATTATAATTTCGCTTTTTTTGGTATCCCAGTAACACAATGCTTCACACATAACACTTTAAAAAACATATTTCCCAAATTGGTAATCATATAGTATCAGCTGGAGAATATTTGTGGTTTTTGGAGTTTTGTATCCAAATTTATGTCTTTTTACAATATCTGTCCAAGATTTATTTAATAATATAATTAATTTATTTAATGACATACAAAGTAAATAACCATCCATCCATCATTTGACCATCATCTGACCATCCATCTATATATGTTTCTCTGAATTATAGGCATTTCTCATCCACTTAGTTTTTTCCCATAAAAATTAGTGTCCTTGATACACTCAGAAAACTATCAATTGCAATGAGAAGTATCTAGATGACCTTATAATCTATAAAGTATTTTTTATTTATACCATAATTCTGATATGACTCTCACCTCCTTCACCTGTCATTTCCTGTCTTAAGTAGTCATTTTCATTTTTCTTCAATGATATTTTGTACTAACACATTGTTATTTTGTATCTAGCACTTTCAACTGAGAAGAAGAGATTCATTAGGCAGTGGGGTTAAGATTTCAGGACAGATGATACTTTTACTTCTTAAAAAAACTTATTTTAAAACATACATTTCTGTATCTTTGCATACCTTTGTACTGAAGTCAAGTTTTCAAAATATATGTTGACTTATTTTGATGAGCTTAGGGCATTTTAAAGAGAATTCTCCATTCTCATCCTCTGCAACAGATAGAATATGGGATACAATTATATTTGTGGTGGTCATTTTATTTTAATTTACCATGAACATTGTATGACAAAATGATCAAGTTGCCTATGAATATTTTTATTGTTGTTGTTTTTCAGCATGAGGTTAAATTAATTCTAGCAAGTCCTTTATTTGATTTTCCAAGGATTTTTCCCTTTAGCTATAGCTTTTTTGCCTTCTGGTTTCATTTATCATGGAGAATATTAATATTTATATGAATCACTTCTTCTGAGACTATATGAATTCATTGGTCACCAAAGGTCTCACATCTAGAATACCAAGAATTAATTATCTGTATGCCTCCTAATATCTTATACCCCCTTTTTCAATACTCTTTTATGTAGCTATGGAAGGAGAAGGAGATGCATAAAATGAAGGATCATTTTTAATTCCTCTTCTTTATACTATGTATTACCAGGAGCAACGAATTCATCACCTAGAATCTGACCTACTAGTGATGGACTTCTATATATTTATAAATGCTGATCATTGAACTATAGAATTTTACAGTTGAAAAGTTGCCATCTAGTTTAACTCAGACACAAGAAAGACTCCCCCATTGACAATGCGATTAATACGCATTATTCCTGGTTCCTTGGCCATCCAGAGTGATTTTTCAAATAATTAAGACTTGTTGGTATCACATATCCTCATATATGTCATAAAATAGTAAATGTATTCAATTGTTGGGATACTACTTAAAGCCTTTCCAACATGGCAGAAACTGACAGAATTTAGTTTCAATTACTATTGCCTATGAGAACAGAATGACTTCTCACACAAGATAAATATATGGAATATTTATAAAGTATTGCTTTGAGAAGCTCAATTAAGAAGAAATTATTTCTGTTTTTTCAGAGAAGTCTTCATGAAGGAGCATATTTCATGAACTGGATCTGGGCATCTAAATATATACCCATTTCCATGACAAATTTCAATAGATACCAAAGGAGAAGCTTGGGAAAAATTCATTCTAGACATAAATAATAGATGAGAGAAAGGGAGAAAAATCTCATACAACAGGGACAATCCTGTAAAGAAAGATTTTTAACCTGGAGTACATGAACTAAAAAAAATTGATAATGGCATCTCAAAATGATTTGTTTTCTTTGTCATCTTCTATTTTTATGCATTTAAAACTTATTTGAAGGAGTTCATAGACATGACCAAAATTCCAAAGGAGCTCAAGACACAAACACAAAAAGGTTAAGAATCCTTGTCTTGGAAGATTTATAAAAATAGAAAGAAAAGAAGAGGAGAGGGGAGGGGAGAGGAAGAGAGAGAAGGATAGAGAGAAAGATAGAGAAAGATTGAAAAAGAGAGAAGGGGAGAGAGAAAGAAAGAAAGAAAGAAACTGCAATGAGAGAAAAATCATCAGCAAAATAGTGAAAAAATCTTTTAAAGGACATGGGGGTTGATAAGTACAGAGCAAGTGGGTCAGTTGGTGAGAAGGGATTTGTGAAGTGCTTAGTAGATGAGCTTTGGATAAGCATTTTAATTGAGGGATGCCCATCCAAACTAAACACAGATTCTTAAACCTTTGGAGGCTCCCACATCATTACCTTTTATATGGATTTCTGCAATGGTAACACTGCCTGCCTTTTATTTGGCCCCCTGGTATTCCAAGCAGCTAAGCAAGAATTATATAGAAGGGAAAGAGAATTTTTTTTTGAGACTTGAAGCTTCACAACTGAACGGGGGTGGGGGGGGAGCCTGGGAAATGTAAAATACTGAACAAATCCATTGGTCATCCATTAGGAAATAAAACCAAAACAACTTTGTGGTTCGGCTTGAGCAAAAACAAAAACTAACAATGAAGTACAGACAAAATGAAAATCAACCCTTGATTTGCTCATTTTGAGTCTGTATTTTCTCAAGATATCATCATGGGACTCACAGTGCTCTCAGCTCATTAACACAGTTGCACAGAATGATTCCTTGCAGGTGTAACTCCACTGTACTGTGGAGATGAGCAATCCACCTTGCCTTGGTTCAGAAATACTCAAAGAAAATAAAATTGAGGAGAAATAATTAGTCCCCACACTAGGACTCTGATTCATTTCCAAGCACTGCAAACCCATCCTCCATTTACTGAAAGAAAGTGTTTTATTGTTGTTGTCTTGTTGTTATTGAATAAGAAATGGAATTACAAAGAAATCCATTCAATCCAGACATTTGTCCCTTTGTCTTCTAAATTGGCCACCCCCAAAACATTCACAGAATGTAATCATGGACCTTTCCAGTTAACTAACAGGTGCTTACATAGGCAGGAAACAGAATCCCAAGAGGAAAATCCCTGTCTTCCTTCAGAGCATTTACAGAAACACAATATCCTCTGCTAACATGGTAATCACTGCTGGATGTCCCACATGGGGATGCAACTCTTCACCTTGTAATGTTTAACTGCTGAAGTTTTTGTATGGGAAAGATTGATTTACAACACAAGGTGTCTCATTCCCTAGGGTTAGTCTTTTCAGTTTAGCCATCAAGAATGCTGCTTCATACTCCTGGGTAATCTTCTGGGGTAAATAATGAAATGGAGCATCAGAACTAGTGAACAGAGAATCACTCAGTTTTTAGCCAGGATCTATTGCTTCCAAATAATGGTGGGGATTTGTTGTCAAGCATCTTGATTCAGTAGTGATGTTTTCTCCCTCTGTCCCCTCTCACTCTCTTCTCTTCTCCCCCTACCTTTACCTCTCTTCTATTTCATTTCTTCTCCCCTCTCTTTCCTCCTTTCCTCTTCTCCCTTCCTTTAGTCCTGCCTTCTTCCTTGCATCTGCCTTTCTGTTCCCCTTTCCCTCCCTCCTCTCTCTCTCTCTCTCTCTCTCTCTCTCTCTCTCTCTCTCCTATTCCCACCCTCTTCCCCTCACTTTCTTGTCCCATCTCTCCATCTCTCTTTCTCCCTCTTCCTTTCTTTGAACCCTCTCCTCTACTTTCCCCCATCTCTGAAAGGACTTAAGCCTTGAGTCAATACTTCTTTGCCTAAAAAAGTTATTCCTCGCTTGATTACCTCAGTTGCTAAGAGCTGACTGTTTCTGCTTTCTTAGCACGAACAACCTTCCTCTTTCACCACCCAAACAGCTATACATTTTCTATAAAACATTTCTGAGTACTTTATAATGTTCATTTATTAAACCTTACCCAATGTGGGGAACAGGAGGGGAAAAGTGGGACCTAGATAGAGCTAAAGTGATTCCTCTCCCACCCACCTGTCCCAATGATTGATAGCAGAAACCTGAATAAATGACATGTGGCATGCCTTCTGTCCTGAGGCCAGGGCCCTTTCTGCCTCACCACTCAGCTCCTCCTGCATTCAGACCCATCTCTGCTTTTAATCATTCTGATTCCTGTTTATTAGAGATGCACAGGGTGACGGGAAAATACTGATGCCAGAATTACCTCCAAATTACCCCGACACCTGGGCCCCAACACAACTGTAAGCAGTCACTCTGGGATTTCGCCACTTTCCCAGCTGGTGTATTTTTAACTCTGAGTTGTTTTTATTCTCTGATTTACAGCTGAGAGCCAAGACAAGGAAGTACATCCCTTCTTCAATACCTGGTGAGACTCAAGTAAATTGTAGGTACTCCACAAATAATACCATTAATAATAATATGTCAATTACTTTAAGCAACACAGTTTATTCCAGATACATGAATCTAGCCTTTGGCCAAGGGAAAAGACCCACTTCATTGGCATCTTCCAAATTCTCCTGGATCATTCAGTATCCACAAAAGACTGAATGTTTGTTTCTTTAGCTTGTGAAGTGGACAGGATGGTATTTCTAACTAGTGGCTTGCAGAATCTGTAGCATGCCCACATTTCTCATGTCAACTAAATCTGCCAAATATTTCCAATCTGTTTTGCCTTGCTTTTCATTATTCTGAGTAATTCTCCAGGCTACTAGCTTTGCCTAGATCCTGTTAGCTACATCAGACTTCAAAGATACAACATGATGGAATCAGAGAGAGCAAGTAAGGAACTGGGAGGAGTGGAAGGGATTTACGGGGGGAAGAGAGATGAAAAGTGGGGAGAGAGAGGCCTTGGTGGGGGAAGGGAGGAGGAAGTATTGTTAATAACAAGACCACTGGGAGAACACTCAGCCATGGGAATGATTTCAGTTTAAGCAACAAAGAATGTTTTGTTTCCTGAGCTCACAACTGAGCAGCACTTGGCTGCAACATAAGAAAAGGGTCCCTGGGGGTCTGGGGTATTCAACTAGCTCCCTCATCACCATAGGCTGTCATCTTGTCAAGAGCCTATAAACCAAACAGGATTGGGCCTAGTCAGCACCAGGGAAAGAGGCCTCTAAGGAAAACTTAAGACTCTGCAGATGTGATGGCAGAATACAATGGAGCACTCCCCCCCTTTCCCTCTCAGTCTACTGTGATTCCCTTCTCTTCCCTGGGAACCACGCCCTCCCCGAGATGTTGCTGTCTGGCCAGGGAGAGATGTAAAACGGAGTTTCTGAACACCTGTTACATTAAAGATTCTAGAGCAATTTTCAGGAGGGATATTAGCTACAGAACTCAAGTCAAGACCAGGGGAGCCTTGGGGGTATTGTTTTCAAATGTCTTTTTAAAAAGCAACATTTTAGTTTCTTATTTTGTTCCTCTCTCAACTTTGGCTTAAACTGTTAAGGTATTTTCTTTATTAAAAGGATCTGTATTTGATGATAAAGAGGACTATTTTTTATAGGAAGAAGATGGATTCCTCTGAGTAATCAATACAATAATTTAATTAACCTCAGTAACTTGTAAAAATTATAGAATTTGAAAGAACTAGATAATCTGATTTTCAATGACAGCTTTTTTCCTTGCATGCTCCAATGTAAAGAATGAACGAACATCTGAAACAGATTAACAACCTCTGTATCAGAAAAATTAGGCATTCAATTGGGAAGAGATAAGATGAACTATCAACAAACACCAGTAGGATTTTTTAAAACCTTTTTTTAAAAAAATCAATTACAAATACATAGTGATATGTGTATCAATCCTAATTGTATAAACGCTGAATAAATGGAAAAAAACAATAATGCTCCCTTATTTCTTGCAGGACAGTGGTAGGAAACTACAAGGGGAACATATGTAAAAAAATAGATAAAGCTATTGTATGGTGTAATTTTTTTAAAAATTTATTTAATTAAAACAGAGATTAGCCTTCTTTTCCTCATACTTTCTCCCTTCTCCCCTGAAAGGAAAAACAAAATCCCTGTCACAAGTATGTATAATCAAGCAAACCTAATTTTTATATTAGTCATGTATAATAAATATATATATATATGTACTTTTTATCCCTTATCTTTCTGTCAGTAGGTTGACTACCTGTTGCATCGTGAGTCCTCAGGAATTTTGATTGGTCATTGTGTTGAATAGATTTTCCAGACTTCTTAATATAATATTATATAATAATATTAATAAAATATTAATAATAACATATCATATATGTTATATATCATTCAAATCTGGATAGATAGATATATAATTTCTATTATATATATATATATGAACAAAAGTATACAAATGTTTTCTTTTAATCAATTGATTCATTCTTACTCTTCAAACCAAGTTCCTGCCATTGAAAACATAAAAAACAAAACCTCTTATAAGCATATATAGTCATTTAAAATACATTTCCTAATTGACCATGTTCTAAAAATGAAACCAAGTTTCATCTGCATTCTGAGTCCTTTACCTCTATCAGGAGGCAGAGAGCATGTGTCCTCATTATTCCTTTAGAATTCTGGTTGGTTATCAGGCTAATAAGATTTTATTTGTTTGTTTGTTTTTTAGTTTTTGCAAGGCAAATAAATGGGGTTAAGTGGCTTGCCCAAGGCCACACAGCTAGGTGCTAATAAGACTTTAGCCCAGTAGTATTTCATCACATTTATATACCATAATTTATTCATTCTCCAGTGTATGGGCACCCCAGCTTACCATTCTTTTCCAACCTCAAAAAAAGTCATAAATATTTTTGTATAAACTTATAATTTGTTTTGTTTAGGACTAATCCCTCCCTTAATCTATTTTCCTTCTAATTTCCCCTCCTACATTCTCTCCTTTCACTTCTGTTTCCCAGTTGAGTGAAATCTATTTCTATCCCTAACTCTATAAGTTGTGTTTATTCTTCCTTTGATCAGTTCGGATGACAGGAAGGTTCCAGTGATAATCTCTGCCCCCTCAAACTCATCTACTTATTTGTAAAGATATCTTCTTGTCTACCCTGATTACATAAAATAATTTCTCCTAATCTTCCTTTCCCTTAATTCCCCAACTATGTATTTATTTCCCTTTCTCCTTTCTTAAGCTCAACAAAACAGAACCACTCTCAAATTTTGTCTAATTGAACTCTCTTAACCTTGACCATGCTAAAGATCAAAATTGATACCTGTATCATCTCCCCATATTTGAATGAAAGCAGTTTTTTCTTTTTGTTAATCCTCTGTTGTTGCTTATTGATGTTATGGTTCTTATGGTTCTTTTAACTCCTGTGTTTGAACTTCAAATACTTGCAAATCCTCTGTTACATTAAAGGTACAACCCCTTCCTTCTGAATCCTCTCACTCCCCATAGCATTATACTGAGGTTTGCTTTCTTGGTTGTAAACCCATGTACTATGGCTTCTGGATGATCATATTCCAAGTTCTCCACTCCATTTTAGTGGTGGTTGCTAAATCATGTGTGATTCTGACTGGCCTTTTGTTACTTGAATGCTTCCTTTTTCAATGCTTGTTGTTGTTGGGGGTTTTTTTCCTTTGACCAAGAGATTCTGGATTTTGCCTCAGATTTTGCCCCTTCTAGGAGTTTTCATTTTAAAGTTTCTTCCAGGAAATGAACTATGGATTATTTCCTTTTCCACTTTTCCCCTTAGTTCTAAGAATATGAGCAGGTTTTAGTTTAGTTTTCAGTTGCTTTTTAAGATTTCTTGAACTATGATATCTAGACTATTTTGGGTTATGATGTTCCATTAGTTCAAGGATTCTAAATTTTTTCTCCCCCCCAGTCTGTTTCCAGGTCAGTTGTTTTTTACTATGTCATGTCCTAAACATTTTTTCTACTTTTCCAGTCTTTTGACTTAGTTTTAATACTTCTTGTTGTCTTATCAGGTGCCTTGTTTCTATTTCATCCTTTCTAATCTTCAGAGTTTGCTGTTCCAGTAAAGTATTGTACCTCTTTTGCCAGTGCTAATTCCTTTTCCAATTCTTTTTTCTCATTATTTTTTGTAATTTTTTTCTTCAAGTACTCCCATTCTACTTATAAGAATCTTCTTAATTATTTTTAAATACTTGTTTCATCTCTTCTAGGAATTCTGGTTGAATTTGTAACTAAGCTATATCTTTCTCTGAGTCTCTGACAGGTATTTTTGGAGTCATTCTCTTCTTCTGGGTTTGGATTTGAGAGTCCCTGCTACCGACATAGCTCATTATGGTGTAGTTTTGTTGTTGCTGTTTTTGTTGTTGCTATTTTCCCCCATTTTTCCTGACTTCAGAGTGGATGTTAAGACCAGTCTCTGCAGCACTTCTAAAACAAAGGTCTGAATTAATATGCTATTGTTTCCTTAAGGTATTAAATGTTGTGTTATTCTATGATCTCAGAGACAGGATGAAGATTTGCAAGCTTTCAGTGCTCTCCAATTTGTCTAATTCAAAGCAAAGTCTGATTGCTGCCCTCCTAGTGAGGACTCTACAAATTTCTGGACTGGATTTGATTTTGGGTAAAAAAAAGACTGTCTCAAACTGACTGCCAGAATGCTCTATTAAGTCACTGACAGAATTATAGGTTCCCATTTGGTCTGAGATTCTTGTCCTAATTATTCAGCTGTGACTGAGCTAAAAACTAGCAGTTCAACCTGCATCCCCTGGTGTCATTCTGCTGCAGCTACTGGCTTTTCACTTCTTCATTTCTCCCTATTCATGCCCCTGTACAGGCCTTTCTCTCAATCTATTTCTATCTTTGACCAAGAAATCAGTAGTGGATAATAAAGGTGTCATTTTACACCTCTTCCTGTCACAGTACCTTGGGTTAAGTCTGGGATCTCCTATAGATATGGTGCACATTTTCCTGGCCTGACCCATTCCCAGTGTCCACAGATCTTCTCATCTGTCCTTCTATGCTGAACTAGGCTAGATAAATGACATTTATTGGATTTCCCCATTAGAACATTTTTCCAAATCTATTCTAAATCTATTTAGAAGAGTTTTTGGATAGAAGTTCATCCCATTTTCCTATCATTTTGCCATCTTGACTCCACTCACCTGAGGCATTTTTTACTTAACTTTTTTCTTTATTACAAGGAAACGTTTCAACTGACAGCCAAAAATGACTTGTTTTTACATTCCCAGCCTTTAATGAAATCACTGCTGATGTGCAATAAGACTTCAGTTACTGGACTTTTCAAAGTTCACAATACTAGATGAACAGAAGTTTCTTTCTCTAGTTCATACCCTGAAATTAGATAGCACTCCCTTGGGCTTGAAAACTTGTCTCTTAACAATACTGACTGATACAAAAATCAAAAATATCAATAAAACTAATAATGATGATATTAATGAACATGATAATAATCAAATCCAGTTAAAATAAGCAAGCCCCCCCATTACAGAATTATCTTATCCTCTGTCCAAATAAGTTATAATCATTCACAAAAGAAATTTCATTCCCGTCTTCCAATGGTTTTGTTTATCTTGTTTAATTTTACAAACATGTATTCAGTACCTACTCTGGGCTAGACAGTATAGAAGGCAAAGAGATGAATTCACATGATTCCTTCCCTCAAAGTCTTAAAGTAGAGTTGTTTCAAGAAAACTCAAGTCATAAATATAGTAGGTACAGAGAAGCAGCCACAGATCCTTACAGAGTCAGACTGCCTGGTGTCTTTGATCCGTCTTGCTTTTGTGATGAAGAGTATGTAGCCCCACCTTGGAAATGAGAACTGACATCCCCTATATACTCACTGCTGCTTTTCTGAAATCCCCATTTACATGTGCATGGAAGAGTGAGTTCACAGTTGCCCTCTCTGGTGTCTCATTTGTTACTGCTCCAAACAGGTTGGGACTTGCTTTCAAAAGGCAGCTGGGCTCTGGGACTATGTTTCACTTCTTGACACCATTAATTGGGTTATGAGTCAGACATGCCCTAATGAAGACAAGTTTTGGTGTCTCTTGCAAATGTCCAGGGAGAGACATGCTTGCAAGCACAAAAGCCAGGGAGCAGGAAGGCTTCACATTGTTTATCAGGCCCACATGGTCAATAGATGAATGGCTGGAGCCAGGGGACTCCTCTGCGGACAGGCCCCCAATTTTTCTGCCACTACAGAAGCCTTTGAATGTCTCCAAGATGCTAACAATGAGGTGCTCAATAATAACCAGAGGAAGTAGAAGGAGGCAGGAATGGATTTTTAAAAACAAACTATTGGAAATTGGCTAAATGGAAAGTAGTGCTTTGAGATACAGTGATTGCAAATATAAATGCAAGAGTCACTCTAATAGGCCAACCAGTTCATCATACATTCAAGGCCTATTATGAATTTCCTTAAAAAGAGTACTCATTAGTGTTCCAAAATGAAAGCCAGCACGAGGTAAGTACAAACCTTTCAGGGGGTCTACCTCAAAGAGCAAACCTGCAAAAGTCTGATGCAGAATAAATGACCTCTGAATTTTGGTATTCCTCCATCTTGCCCCCAATCTATTTTTCAGCTTATACTGCATCTGACTGGTTAGGTTGAATAAAAATATGCATCCTGGTGTGTCCAATCACTAACAAGCATGTTAAGGTCTGTTTCTGTTTTTAGGATTACTGGCTACCCTAATACTTAAAAATATGGCATGCTTTAAGTCTTCATTCAGCCTCCCTTGCCTCTGGGGCTATATATTTGTAGCTCCAGTTGTTAATAGGGTTTGGATTTTTAATTCCCCTAGCCTGTTATACCATTTACAACTAGCATGAGACTTGGCCACAGACAACTCTTTGGCGGGGATGCAGCTTTACATCATCTAAGGAAGTTGCAAACAGGCATGTAGTCTGCTAACTCTCCCTTAAGTCCTCTGTTCCAGAACAACTCCATAAATTCCAAGGTCCTATAGGCCAAACATTAGAAAAACATAACAAGCAGATCATGGAAAGACTCGTTTTCTGAAGTAAGGACACTGGGTTGACATTTTTTTCCAGAAGAGGAACAGGAAAACTTAATAGGACTTTTGTTGTTATTTTCATTTCTTGAAAAAATGGGAAGGTTTGCTGACTTTCTTATTATAGTTGTTTAATCATATTTTAGTCATGTCCAACTCTCTTCTTTGACCCTATTTGGGGTTTTCTTGGGAAAGACAGTTTGCCATTTCATTCTCTAGCTCATTTTACAACTGAGGCCATCAGGATTAAGTGATTTGTCCAGGTTCACACAGCAAGTAAGTGTCAGAGGCCACATTTGAATTCAGGAAATCTTCCTGATTCCACGTCCTGCACTCTATCCACTACACCACCTACACTAACTGTCACTGCCCTTGTGGGAGCTGGAGAAGTAAGTGGCTAGGTGTGGAGAAAAAAAGATTTTTGTACTACTTCAAACTTTGTAATTCCTTGATTTTTGATTTGTAAAAATATAACCAATAATGGACCTGCAGAGCAAATATTGAAATATCAGTCAATGAATAAGTATTTACTGACTACCTATGCTTTTCCTTGTGTCAGAGAAGTAGTAGACTGCTAAGACGGAATGTTACTTACATTGGCAGATATGGTCACAATGTCCAATGTTTTAGCTTAACTATTTTTCCATTATTTACTCTTTAAGAATCAGTGGGTTCTGCTCTTGAATGATTTACCTACATATTATTGATTGAGTCAATACAAAAAACCTGAGCATGTAATTGGAGCTAAAAGTTACTGTTGTTTTTATATTCCCAGACTGTAAAGGAGTCACTTAAGACTTGGAATAAAAGCTTCAATTACTAGACTTTCCAAAGCTAACAATACCAAATGAACAGAAATCACCCCACCTCTCCCTTCTAACTCTGAAATTAAATTACTCTTGGGCTTGAAAATTAGCTTCTTTAACTCTAAGTCCCAGTTATATCACCTCTCAACTCGAACAAATATAACAATGTGAACTTTGAGAGCAATAAGACAAAATTGCTAAGGAAACTCTTGAGAGGTTAGTTGTGAAGGAAATATGATACAGTAGCATTTGGGAAAGTTTAGGATTCTAGTCCTAACACTATCAGCTTAGTAGCTGTGCTGCCTTGAGTAAATCACTCAACTTCCCTTTCAGCTTTCTCAACTCTAAAAAGGGGGTAATTCTATTAGACCCCACCATCCTGGAAAGGATATTCTGAAAATCAAATGTAATTTTTATGTAAAGCGTTGTTTGTCCTTCATTCTTGAAGAAGACCATGATATCATGGAGATAATGCCATGACAAGCACATTAATTAGATTTAAGTAGGGGGCTGTGTTAGTTCACCAGTCTCACTTTCTCCTCCAGAGCCATCTGGATCCAGTGGCCAGATATGAACCAACATTGCCCTGAATTCAAGACAATCAGGGTTAAGTGACATGCCCAAGGTCATACAGTTAGTAAGTGTCAAGTGTCTGAGGCTTCATTTGAACTCAGGCCCTTCTGACTTCAGGGCTGGTACTCTATTCACTGCACTATCTAGCTACTTTGTCATTGTAAAGTTTTAGATAAATGTGCATTATGATTATCATTCCTATTTCCTTCAATGGTTAGTAAACCTCTCATCTTGAGCTATGTAATTAGTGCTAATAATGAAATAATTTCTCTCAGCAAGTATGTCCTTGTTCATTAAATAACAAGAATCTAAGATGCACTCAACTTTTCTAGGTAATTTGAGGGTAAGACCTGAGCCTATAATGATTATTCAGATAGAATCATTATGTAATATCATGGTCCAATCCCCAAAACCTGAAGTTGAGTGATTACTTAGGAGCTGTTTTCAGAAAATGTCATTTTAAAGTGTTAATGGGGTTTTAGTCTAATTTGGTCTGAATTGAGTATTTCTGGGCTCAGTACCTCTAGTAGACAACCACAGTGTTTCCACATTGAGATTAACACTGACACAGAACACAATACAATAATAACATTTTTTTAGGAAAAAGTAAAAAAAGAAAGAAAGAAACTTGAATGTGAAGGAATCTAAAAAGGCATAATTACCCAAGGCAAACTGTTTTGTTCATTCAGTGATTAGAGTGGTTTTAAAGGCTTATAATTTATCATACTTCAGAACAATTTAAATCTCAGTTGTGTATGTTTTTAAGAAGCTAGGATACTTCTCTTTCTTCCTTCCCTCTCTCTGCCAAACAATTTGCTTAGTTCTAAAATCAATCAGTAACAAGCATTTATTAAGAGCTTTCTCCAGACATTGGACTAAGTACATGGAGATGTAATGATAAAAAAAAAAAATAAAGCTTTTCCTTGCCCTCCAAAAACTTACTTTCTAATGGGGTGAATGCATGCATGCATGCATTGTGTATGTGTGTGTGTGTAGAATATATACAAAAAGATCATAAGATAGTTTGGGAAAGTAAAGGCTTAGGATCTGGGAAGAATAGGAAAGGATTCACAGACTGTGGTTTAAGCTGGGTCTTGAAGGAAATCAGGAATTTCATAAGGCAAAGGTGGTAATAGAATGTATTGCAGCCATTACAGAGAGCCAGTACAAAGTCCTGGAGAAGAGACAGAGTATAATGTTCACAGAATCATTGGTAGTTCAGTATGGCTAGAATGAACATTTTAAGAATACTGGAAAAGTAGGAAATATACAGAATGTGAAAAGCATTAAATGTCAGAAGTCATATTTGATTCAAGAGGTAATAGGGAGCCATTGGAGTTTGTTGAGGGGGAAGTCATGAATAAATTTCATAGCCTTCCTTCCATCACATACCAAAAAACACTGATCTCAGCACATTCTTACCTTTGCAACAGGCTACAAAGCACAAGCAGGCAAAAAGCAAAACATTTCCAAATTGTGAGTCTTTTCTTTCAGGTTCAAGTATCAGTTTGCTTGTTTTGTTGCAGCTAATCACCTCTTAAACAAACAATTGCTTTATCTATGTACTGTGCCTCATTTCACTTTCAAATTATGTGTGTGTTTTGCTCCTAACAGCTTATTATGATCTATAATTAACAATTTTGCTGAAAGCAGAGTCTTGCATTAAAAAGAGCCCACATGCTATCTGGGAAGTACTTGAAACAGGAGGTCCCTGTTTTTAGTCACAACCAGCAGATACTGTCCCTCTTTTTTCTGGCACTGACTTTTTCAAAAGTCCACCTGTTTATTAACAGCTGAATGGGGAAAAATATCTAGATTGTAAAATAATTTGCATTTGATACTTTTAAATTTAATATAATATCTAGTCTACTCTGGAGGAACCCATAAAAAGGAAATCACATTGAGAATCAAAGGCTCAAAAGGTACCAGATCTCACATTCTAAGTAGGTTACATGTTACTGAACATATTCAAAGGTTGCGTGACCTTTTGTCAGGGGTGTTTTAAAAGGACTTTGGACTAAATGACTTCCAAAGTCACTTCCACTTCTGATAATTTTTGACTGAAATCTTGTGGTATATTCCAAATCAAATTAACTAGTGCAAGTGTAGAACAGGAATTCTTTTTTTTCTTAATTAATGTTTTCAATCCATATGCACATGTATATTTTTTTATTTACAAAATTTCCTTCCCTGCTTTCCCACCTCACTCCTCTCAGCAGTGAACAGTCAGGTTAGCATTATACATACATATTTTTGATAAACATGTTTACAGATTAGTCATTTTTGGTATAGGGAATTGGGATTAATGGAAAGAGATACATAAGAGATAATTTTTATAAAGTGTTTATCAGATTCTGAAGGGATTGTCTGTGTGTGTGTGTGTGGTGTGTGTGTGTGTGTGTGTGTGTTTTGTTTTTCTTCTGGATGTGGATAACATTGTCCATAGCTTGTCTAATATAGTTGTTCTTGTTCTAGCTCTCTGAAATACTGAAAGGAGCTGCTTCATCAAGGCTGATCATATCTTGTTAATGTGTACCTTATTCTCTTGGTTCCACTCCCTTCACTCAGCATTAGATCTTGTAAGTCATTCCATGTTTCTCTAGAGTCCAACCATTTATGGTTTCTCATATAATAATAGTATTAGTATTCATGTACTATAACTTGTTTATCCATTCCCCAAATGATGGGCAAACAAGGAATTCTTCATATTTAATTGTTTTTTTTTCTCTGTCATGGATAGTACCATGAAGCCCATGAACTCCTTTGCAGAATAATGTTTTTAAATGTTTAAAATAAAACACATAGGAATAAAGAAAATCAATTGTGTTAAAATGCAGTTGTCAATTTTTTTAAAAATTATTTAAGTGCTAGACATTACAAATTATATTTCTTTATTCAATGGTAGGTGTGAATTTAAGTTTCATTCCTTTAGATCCGAAGGAAAAGAAATTTCACTATTAAGCAAAACTACACTGAGAAACTTTGGAATGAAATCTATACTAGTCAGGATTTCTCAATTGTATAAAAACAGATTTCAAGGATGTACTCATTCATACAAGAAGAGTTCGAGAAGACATATGCATTATGTTCCATGTCCTCCTGATTGGATCCCAATTTTCTAAGCTCAGCAAAAGAAACTGCTCACTAGTTACTCCTAGAAAGTCCCTCCCTTCAGATAGACTGCAGTCATCAGATGGCATATAGAAGTTAGGAGCTAGCTAAAGTTTTTAAAAAATGAAGAGAGGTGGGGGAATTGTAGGATTTAGGAAAGGTTTCTCATAGGAGGTGGTAATTGAACTGCATTTTGAAGGAAACTAGAGAATAGGTAGCAGGAGAACTCTGATCACAGAGAAATATTGTAATTTTCTTTTTGTATTGGAAAAAAAATCTTGTAATTTTTCTGTACTGTTAAAGTATTCTCCATTCTGTATTGGCTTTTATAAATCCCATTTTGCAGTAAGTCTGGCAAAAGTACTCCCTGTGTGTCTCTTTATCTTTTCCTATATCCTTGGGAATACTAAGTCACTCTGGACTTAACAGTAGTTACTCATATGCCTGATCTCGTTCACCTACCCCCCCACCCTTGGGGCAGGTACAGGAGATCCTACCTTACACCAGGTGTCAACCACTCCTTAAGTACTGCCCTAGTTCCTCCCACTACAGAAGTGTATTTAAAGAGGTTCTTGCCGCTGCTCAGTCCTTTTCTCTTTCTCTAGAATTTTTCACATGGCTTCTTCCCTTAGCTTTCCTACTTAGCTTTCTTCATTGTTATTCTCCCCAATTCATCTTGTAGCTGTCTCTTCTTTGCTTAACTTCACTATCTTAAAACTTTCACTTACTTTACCTTGTTAAAGAAATTTTTATAGTAACTTTTTGTAGTAACCTGTGAACCTTATATAGTTACCTATGCAACCTGTGAATTAAAGTCAATGCCTTTTTTTACCCTCCTGAGTCAGACAGGCTGGTGATTTCATCACCCAAAATGAACCACAACATTCTCTCTCAGATCTCCCTACCCCAGTAGCAATTCTAAAAGGCAGAGGTGAGGGAGGAATACAATGCATTCCAGGCTTAGGAGACACAAAGACTTAGAAATGGGAGATGAGAATATCGTGTCTACTTTTGAAGTTGTAAAAAGAGAATTGGTTGGACCATGGAATGGAGAGAATATATATATATATATATATATATATATATATATATATATATATATATGCTAGAAAAGTAGAATAAAGCAGTTAAAAAGAATTTTATCTCCATACAAATAATTCAATCTTGAATAGGTTGGATTAAGACTAAGTGTAGATCTTCTCTTGGTATAATTCTTTTGGATTCAGGCATTTCAAATATGAATATTATCACCCATTCTAGTCTCTTTTCTCTTCCTGTCCTTTCAATCCCATCTTCTCCCTTGGGTAAAGGGACAAATATAACCAATTTTATGAAATCGATCAATAATTGGTCACTTGATCAATAAGTACTTATTGTTATTAGCAGCAAAAACAACAATAATATATTGCTTAGCTTGTATCAGGTATTATACTGAGCATTTTATAATTGTTGTTTCCTTAGATCCTTAAAACAATCCGGGGGCTAGATAATATTTTGATCTCCAATTTACTGATAAGGAAATTGAGGTAAACAGAGGTTCCATGACTTGCCTAGGTTCACATAGCCAGTAAGTATCTGGGGTTGAATTTGAATTCAGATCTAATAAACACCTCCTATATATCCAATATAGACTAGGTGCTTAGCATACAAAGCCAAAAAAGAAGAAAGAAAGAAAGAAAGAAAGAAAGAAAGAAAGAAAGAAAGAAAGAAAGATCTAGGCCATCAAGGAGAAGAAAACCTGTACATAGTAAAAAAACAAGGAAAAATAAACATAAGATAACTGGGAAAAGAGATGTTATGGACTCCAAGAAATCAAAATTATGGAGTAAATCAAAAGTGTCTTTAATCTCTTCACTTTTAAGCCACTTCCTCATTTGAGTGTCCCCACTTATTCCTATTCCAGTTGGCCCACAGCCTATTACTAGTAAGAAGACTTCACCTTTTTCCTACACTAATACTTAGCTCCCAGATCTTTTTCAACCCCTTTGGACTCAGTTTTCCTAGATGCTCAGTCTTCGGGGCTCCCTGTATTTCTTGTAAGATAAATTAATTCTTTCCCTAAGTTAAAGGAAGAAAGCTAGAAGGTCCAGGTAACATGTGAATTTTTAACAAACACCTCCCTCCCACACTCATTTTGCTACCTAACCCACCAGGAAATGTCAAGCTAGTTTTGGAAAGTGGAGGCTGAGCCATGACAGAACAGTGGGGGAGATATTTATAGATAGGTGGAGCCTTCTGGTACTCCTCAAATCACATCTCATAGACTTTCTCTACCTACCAGCTACCCAGACATGTCAGATATCTGGGAGTCCACTCAAACAGTATGTATAACCTAGGGTGCACGATCTGTCATCATGAGCATTTGAAATAATTCCAGGGGCTATCAGGAGATAGGAATACTTTGGTCAGTCCTAGAATTCCTCATTGGCTTATGCCTACCATAAACATGAGAAAACACAATCTATATTACAGAGTTTTGTCCATAACCAGGGAACCTTAAAATTAGTCTGCCCTAGAGAAAATGGGAAATAAGTAGAGAGTGAGGAGACAAGTAAGGAGGTAAGATGGGTGTATTCATGCATATACTTCACTACAACTTCTTATATTCTTGAATTCATTTGGAGGGTCAAGTATCACATTCTACAGAAGGGCTTTCCCAATCCACTTCCCTATCCCCATGTATTGGTGTGCTCTTTTCCCTCTTCCACTGAAGTTATTTTTTTTAAAACTTAATTCATATATATTTTCATATACAAAATGTATATGGTGTATATACAAGTAATTTCCTGTAAAATGTATGATCTTCAAGGACAAGGACTTTTTAGTTTGTTTTGAATCCTCAGAAGCTGTCACAAAGTAGGAATTTAAATGCTGGTTGAATTAATGAATGAATAAGAAATTTTCAAAAATCTATATTTTAGAAAAACCAAAGCTCACTTTAAAAAAGGATGTCTCCATTGTAGAAGAAGGTAGGGTTAGAATGAATTCTGAAGCTTCTTCAATGCAAGAATTTAAAAGGACAATTCAGAAGTCTTCTGAATCACCCCCACATTTGTCACTTTATTACACAGAGAACTCCTCAGGAAAAACACATTGCAAGGCAAGAAATATTGTGACTTAAATTGCATTCATAAGATTCTCTGATAAAAAAAAATCAATTTGTCAGATCAATTTTTCTTAAACAAGTTCATCATTCTCTCAAGCAATGAGCCAATCAATAGGGAATGTTTTTCAGCCGCTTTGCAGCCATCCCACTTCAGTAATTGCTAGAATTTCATATCGACAGGTGATAGGATGCTTTGAAGGCTGAATTGATCTGTTAGCCCATAGTGCTATAAGGGAGTGCCACAACAATAAAACTCTATCCCTAGAGGGTCTGGGGTTGGAAATCAAACACAAGGCAAGCAGTTACATTATGCATTTGACCCTGGAGGTAATTCAAAAGTGCAAGGGTCCTTATTTTATGGAAAACCCCAGGAAGGAGGAAGGGAAAAAATGGAAAATAATAAAGTTGAAAGAAAAGAAGAGAAAGAGAAGGAAGGAATCAAATGAAAAGGAGAAAAGATAGAGGGAATCCTACACAAAATTTTTTGAAGAATCCTTATTGAAGAAGAAATACTGTGTGGGCTAGTGTGATCACTATATGTAGGGCAACATCCAAAACAAATTGGCTGTGATTCCAAAAGGGAGCTAAATGATCTTCATCAGTATCAGTTTGAAGTTTCATCTTAGCTAATTAATGGTTTCTGTTTTAAAAGAAATGGAAGTAATTACTCAACGCTAGAGGCAAAGTGAGAGGGAAAGGTAGTGAGTCCAAGAAGCAGGGGATATAAGAAAGAAAGAGGGGAGGGCTTAAAAAAACTGATCTATAGACGAGTTAGAATTATTCACCTTGTAATCATTCTTGGACAGCTGCATTGTTCATTTATGCAATCTACTGGCTCAGCAGTTTATTGGAACATGAATTACAATATAAAGATTCCAAGTGAAATCAAGGTTTGATTCATCATAAGGAGGGCTTTCCACAGGTGGTCAGGTCTTACTGATAGTTGGAAAGCAGATTTGATCATCAGTGCTTGTGCAAAAAAAATCTTAAACTTACATTGTAATAGTGCAAGAAGCACTGATTTACTCTTTACAGACTTGATTATCTATTAATCAGAGAATTGTTCATAACAGATATACACTCTCTAGTTCTGCAGACTTCTCATAAACTTGGTTGGGAAGTAATGCCTATTAAATGCAAATTTGCACATGACAGATCAGTTTAACCTTCAAATTTTACACAGAAATAAGTTATGTCCTTAAAAATCAAAGTGTATTACTGTATCAAAATACAAGCAAATGTAGTCATTCTTATTTATACTCAGCATTGTGTGGATATTTCTAAATGTTACATTGGTTTACTTAGATAAAGCATGTCAAAAACCCAACAAAGCATAAACTCTAAGAAAATAACATCTAAAGTGATATCATTTCTTAGGGGGACCATGGATATCCTGTAGGCTTCAGGTCAGCGTGATGACACAGACTTAAATTCATTAAATGCCTCTATTGGACACATACTCAGGACCCCCTTTTTTCATGCCCTTCCTGAGATAGCCGAACTTCTTTATTTCAAAGAGTGTAATCTTGCTCTTTTCTACATTTTCCTTATACAGTGCATGCTGTTTCTTCAAAAGCAGTGATAGTTGCATTGCTCCTGTCTGTTTACATATTCTAGCTGAACCAAGGTAGTATAATGAAAGTAGGAAGATTAGAAGTCCAGGATCTTGAATTCAAATCCTACCTTAGATACTGAGTAGAGCTGTGTAACTCTGAGAAAGTTAATTAACCTCTCTTGTCTTTAAGTTCTTCATTTGTAAAATGAAGAAATTGGACCAAATGGACCCAGAATTCCTTTCCAGGTCTAAATCTATGATACTACAGATATAAGATAGAAAAAAATAGTATATTTTTTCCCAATGGTAATGCTACTTCTTCATTGCCACCCCTATCATTCCGAATACCACATACACACACACGTACAAGACCAAGAATGTTTTCAATAATCAAGAATGAGAGAGGTTTAAAGACAATCAGGTACCATTAATCAAGAATGGAATTAAGAGGTATGAAGACAATTAGATACCATCATAATTCTGCCCATAACTGATACTGACTAGTAATCTGGAAATGTTATTCTCAGTGTTATTCATGGGAAACTAGTCTTTAGGTTCCAGAAGCAGCATGGTTGAAGGTGGCAATTCTGAGAGGAAATTTATACTGATGATTAGTCCATCAAGAGACAGGTTTGGATGGACTGGGTTGTCTCATCCTATTACAGAAACCACATGCTGATGCTTGCCTGGCATTGATGATGCACTAAGGTGCCTGACTGATATATATGGGAGGAAAATAAATTAGTTCAAAGGCCAAGAGAATCCCTCATCATTCAGCCTATCACCAATATTGCTGTTTCCTATCAAATAAAACCATGATTGTTTCTGGGAAAGGCAAGTGAGAAGGATGCCTTACACAGCATACTTCTCACTACTATAACAAACATATTTGTGCAAGTCACTCCAAATGTTCTTAGATCATATTGCCTACAATTATGATTAAAACCTCAAGAGATAGAATTTCTAGGTATTAATAATCAATTATTAATTATGCCAGTAAATAATAAAATGAAGATCCATCTTTTTTTTTTCTCAATAACCAAAGTGGTCAAGAAAGTCCCTGAAGTAACTTAAATCGGGTGTGTACATTGATAGGGAACTCATCTGACAAGAGAAACTTGACCCTGATTGGTGAACATTTAATAAGGAGTGGGCTAAAAGTCTTCAGCTCCTTCAACTGAAAACTCGACTTAATCATAAGATTCAATAGCCTCTAGAATTCTGAGCAGGAGAAGCCATTTCTATCTGAACCTATCTGCTTTGTTTTTTTTCTCCATCATGAACTAGGTGTTCCTAAACTCTATTTAAACTGTAAAGATAAGAAGATTGTCTGGGGAAAAGACCTTGCTGAGATTGACTTTCTTTGGATAGATGCATAGATAGATAGATAGATAGATAGATAGATAGATAGATAGATAGATGGAAAGACAGAGCACCAGCATGGAGTGATGATTTATGTGTTGGATAGGACAAGGAAGACCTCAGTTTAAATTAGAAAGACCAAACCAGCGTACTTGCCCAGGTAGATGTCATAAGCTGAGAGAAGATAACTTAATTACACCATTCAGACTGACTGACATTTTCAGGAGTGGGTTCTTAACAAAAATAGAAGGAAAAGGATGGATCATTAATTGACAGTCAGTTATCAAGATTACAATATAATATTAATTTCTCTCATGTTTGCACATACAAGACATTGTCCCAGATCAAAACTTACACTTTTTATCAGGTTCTTTGAAAACACTCTTTGAAAAAACTCTCAAGAGTTACTTGGCAAGGGAATTTGACCCATTTCATAAAAGTCATCCAGCCCTCATTAAACACAAAGTTAAGGAACATATTTCATCTATTCTATTGCTTATAATATACAAATAAGTTTTAACCATTCCAACAGAGACAAATTAGTCAGTTGATACCATGTGATTCTGAATATCTGGGCTCTTCTTCATCCTGTTATTCTTTTACCTAATTGTGTTTATTTGTACCATCATACTTCACGATCTACTACTATGAGGATCAACTCTTTGATTTGTAATAAGAAATATTAACAGTTTTCAAATAGGAATATTATAACATTGTTTTCAACAATGGGTTTTTATCGTATGATACCCAAATAGCCAATCATTATTTGTCTAGTGCTTATATAACCTTAGAGAGTTGCCTAAGGCTCAGAAAAAGGTAAATGACTTGTCTATAGTTATATAGATTATGTCAGAGGTAGTATTTAAACTCAGGTCTTCCTTGTTCTATTCAGCACACAATTCATCACTCCATGCTGTCTCTCTATTTCTATATATCTCTATCTATCTATATATGTGTATATTATATACAAGAAAGGACTCAATATTATAAAGTCTCCCATCTTAATTTTGATAAATAGCAACATAGCCACAACTAGTAAAGGATTAGGGAGGATATTAGGAATAAAATGCTTTTAGATATCATTAGATTTGAGGGCCAGGGGGTGGGAAGACTACCAACACAGGGAAGCATCTCCTGTCTCCTTATGATCCCCCCACATCTATCCTCCCTTAGTACCTGGTCATCCAAGAACCCATCAGGGAATTCAAGGCTTAGGGAGGAACTGTCAACACCAGGGGTAACCTCACCCTCTTTTCCTAGTTTTTTGCATGCTCACAGGGCTTAGATGAGATAGGAGTCAACACTTCCATTCTTCTGATGCGATGGAACACCACCAGGTCTTACCATCTGCCCTGCTACTGTATCCTAAGATGCTCCAAGCTTTACCATCTGTCCTGTCTCTATGTTCTGCAGGCCCCCAGCTGCCATCTTAACTATTTATGTAACTGAAGGGCTTTTGGATCTTGCCATCAACCTCATTGTGGTACCCTTGGGATTTCTTCAACTTTCCATCTGCCCTGAGATTGACCTTCCATTTATGTGTTGTCTCCTTTATCTCTTTTTTTCCATTTGTATTCCCAGAGCCTAGCACATAGTAAGTGCCTAAATAAATGCTTTTTTTATTCTTTCATTATTCTCCAAAATACCTTCCTCATGGGTCTGGAGTGAAGAGAGGCAAGGAGATCAATCAGAAGGTTATTGGAATAGTCTAGGAATGAGGTGATTATTACCACCAGTATGGTAATAATGTCAGAGGAGAGATGGAGGTATATTGGAGAGGTGATGTAAAGGGAGAAGCTCAAGACTTGGATATATATGTGTGTGTGTGTGTGTGTGTGTGTGTGTGTGTGTGTGTGTGTGTGTGTGTATACATATGGATGGATAGATGGATGGATTGAAGAGCAAAGGACAATTGGAATTCCTGTGTCCACAAAGATGGTTGAGTATGAGGCAAGAAGACTTGCTGATGAAAAAGAGGTTACTGATTTCAAAGGAGGACACAATTGTTGCTTCAGATTCGTGAAACGGAATGGATTAAGCATGTGTCCACACACCAGACTTGCCTAAAAGATGCTTGAAAGCTATGAGCAGAAGGTCCTTAAATTTAATGATGAATAATTTGAGTTTCAACTTTATATAATACATTTTTTTTTCAAATTTCAGGTCCCAAAATTAAGGTGCATTTTATACATGGAGAAATAATGACATATATGTATATATATAATATATATATATTATATATAGAGAGAGAGAGAGAAACAGGCAGAGAAACACACACACACACACACACACACAGAGAGAGAGAGAGAAAGAGAGAGAGAGAGAGAGAGAGAGAGTTAGAAATTGAGAATCATACCTGCATTATAAATCTGGATGAGTGGGAAGATGATGGTATGCTGAAACAGCTAAACAACAACAATGATAATAAACAGTCTATAGCTAGAAGTGTCCTCAGGAACTCTCTAGTCCAGAATTATCAAACATGCATACAGTTTCTGAATATGGAACCAGATTAAAGTGAAACTGGAAAATATTCACAAAATAAATAAAATGTAATAAAAATAGATCATGCTAATATGTAGTTTTCTAAATTTAAGAGGCTACCTATAAGGATCCTTATGTCTAGTTTAGTAGCTCCATTTTAACGAGTTTGACACCACTGATCTAGTTCAACCCTCTCATTTTACAGATGAGGAAGCTTAAAGTAGTTTCATGAATTTGTTAACATCACATTTCCCATTAGACACTAAGTTTAATGAGAGCAGGGATTATGTCTTATACAAACTTGTATCTGCCTTTCCCTAAAATAGTGTATAGGTGCATATTATTTTGAATAGAATTAAAGGATCATAGTTATAATTATGCAGTTAGAAGAGGTATTTTGTTAGGGTAGAACTAGGAAAGAGGTAGTTAAAATCTATGAGAATACCAGGGTAACCAGGTTGGAAGTTGGGAAGAATTAGGCACAGAAACACATATTTTGCTCACATGAGTTTCAGTACCCTCCTGATTAACTTTCCTTTGGGAATAAATTTCAGCAGAATTGTGCTATCTATTCATTAGGTGAATATATACCTATGACCATATTTTCTGGGGAATGTTGGATCCTGGAAAGATGATGATGTTTTTCCTTCATTCTTGAAGTAGATCATGACATCAGGGAAGAGATACTTTGACAAAACAAACGAATTGGATTTAAGTGGGGGGGATATGTCACCAGACTCACTTTCTTCTCCCAGATATAAATCAATGCAACTGAAGATGACCCTGCCTGCAAGGCAATCAGGCAATCGGGTTAAATGACTTGCCCAAGGTCACACAATTAGGAAATGTCTGGGGTGGAATTTGAACCCCAGCCCTCCTTAGTCCAAAGTAAGGGCTCTCTCCATAGCACCATCTAGCTGACTCCTGGAGAGAAAAATATAAATGAAATCTAATGCAAGATTTGATGGAAGTTCAATCCCAGCAACAATTCTCTTTGAATGTCAGGAGACACTGAAGCTGGTGATGATGGAGCCTGACAATCAGAGGCTAGAGAATCCTGACACATTATATTTATTGCATTTTACCTTGTATGATGTTTGTATCCCAACCCCTAAATATCCCCCCATTCACCAAACACCAGGATCTATTAGTAATTTTAAAAGGCTAGAGGAAAAAGGATTCCTTAGGAAAAATTCTAAGATCCAAACTAATAACTCATAAGACCTTCTAAAATGGCAATCCAACTTTGAAAGCCAAAGTTTCAGAAACTGTGTGGTTAGTAGAGGTGATCACAATGGGGATAATGGAAATAATAAAGAAATGGCCTTAAAAATGTCCATAAAAAGGAAGGTTAAGAAGGAACAATAGAACTTTAATATAGCATTTTTAAAAATACACAAGAGAAAAAATACAGAAGTCAACTGGACAATTTTTTTAATTTCCAAAATTTTATATGTGCTTTAAAAAAACACCATATTTGCACTTTTCACAAGGGCTTTTTTTTGTTCTTCTTTGTATTTGAATGTTTATTTTTATTTTGAATTGTGAATTTCATAATTTTTAAAAAAGATTAAAGTTCAAATTTTAAATAACACCTAAGACAGGAAGCAGGGAGTTGAAACTCACTGTCGATTGTCCATTTGCCTCACTCAAGGAGAAAGTTCTCAGCATAGGGCTCAAATAACATAGTTCTTTCTGCATATTTCTCTTTTGTTCCCCACACTAGACCAAAAGTTCCTGGAAGACAGACTTTGTTGTTTCATAGCAATCTAGATGGCCAAATACATAGAGCATGGATATTAGAATTAAAGAGACATAAGTTTAAGCCCTGCCTACAAAATTTAACTAATTGTGAGACCCTGGGAAAGTAATTCACCTCTGTAAGTCTCAATTTCCTCATCTGTAAAATGAAAATAATTAATATCATCTGCCTGCCACTATTATTGTGAGGATCAGCTATGAGGATAATATTAATAAAGCATTATGCAAACCATAAGGTGATAAATAAATGCTAACTACCATTATAATCATTTCATCCTAGGAAGGGATTATGTTAGCTAAACTGGAAATGAAGACTTCTAGAAAGTTACACACAACAAGCACCTAAAGGAGGATAGAGCTTCAACAAGAGGAAACTAAACTGAAAGGAGGGATAGCAAAAAATTAAAGATAAACTTCATTTCTTTCACAGTTTTTATCTAGGTTATATTGCCTCTCTCAGCAGGTTACCTAATTCCAACACAGATTCCAAATGAACCCAAGACTAGATTCACCTTAAGAGACACACAAGACTTGGAAATGGTGTCTACTATGTTGCAAACTTTAGATTTCTATACATCTAAATACTAATGGGTGGTTCTAATAGGGACTAGAACATGAAGGACAAAATTGAGAATTAATTTGTTAGCAGAATTATTCTGCCCGAAAGATATGCCAAAGATGCAATCTATGCCTAGGAGACACCATCAAATGGAAAGTTGGTCCTCTGAGCCTCCAAGAAAAAGGAATCAGGTAGAAAATAAAATAGACAGTTCCCATAGCAACTTGCATCAATTCAGAGATTTAACCTGCTGTCTATTAACTAACTAGCAGATAAGGAAGGAAACCTGCTCCAATGTTTCACAACATTTACTTCATTCTATGAGCCCTTAAACATGTAGTTATTTAGTTTATGCTGAGAAAATTATTAGTGCATCAAAGTCACTAAATAATCTTCATCTTCTAAATAAAAATCAGATTTCCTTGACTTTGATATCCAAAAAAAAGAACCTGAGAAGGAACAAAATGATGATGTTGATGATAATAATAATAACAATAACAACATTTATATAACACTTTAAAGTTTTTAAAAATTTTTACAAACAGAATTCTATTTTATTCCATTTTATCCTTCCAGTTACCTGAGAGGCAGTAACTATTATCTCCATTTTACAGATGAAGAAACTGAAGCAGAAATTAAATAAATGATTTACTAAGAATTGCCCAACTAGTAAGTATCTGAGACAGAATTTGAACTCAGCTTTTCTTAGCTCCAAAACCCTGGTTTCTAATTTCCAAAAAAAAAAAGCAATTAAAGTACATTTTATGAAGTCATAAATTATCTTATCTACATATAGCTCCTTCAAGACTTTTAGGGTACACATAAGACACAAAGGATTTCACTTCTTAAATACTAGTTTAAAACTAGGTCAAAGTAACTACCAAAGGCTGATGATGTGACATCTGAAGGCTTTTTAGTTTTGAGATGAACCTATGGTTTTATGATAACATCCATAGGTTTAGTCTTCTCACCACAAAGAAATAGCACTGCACAGAAAGAACTGTTACAATTTGCCAACTCTAGGCTTAGTACAGGATGATGTTTTCTTTTCATAAAATAAGGTTCTTCTATTTAAAAACAAAACAAAATCTGGGATAGTTGGTGGGAAGCTTGTAGATAGTTGGAATCCAGGAGACATGTTCAAATTCTTAATAACTGCAACCCTGGCAAATTCATTTCATGTCTTGTCCTCAGTTTCCTCTTCTGTAAATGAGGAGGTTGAACTCAATAGTCTATAAGGTTCTTCTATTTAAGTTCTAAATCTATTTTGTGCTATGGCCTCTGATAAAATTCATATGATAAAACTCTCACAAATGTCAATCAGCTTTAGGAGATAATGAGAATTTCAGTGTTCATAGTTGCCAGTATTTAGAACTATAACTATTATTTTTTTCTAACTGGGTCAAAAATAATTGAGTATGAGTTACAAAGAGGACAATTTCTCCATGGAATCATGAAGAGGGGGTGGCCCAGCACTTACCCCTATTAGAATTGGAATGGAAGAGGTAGACTCAGTCAACTAATCAACAAGGATTTTATTAATAACTGAGGATAAAAAGGCAAAAGTAAAACTTTATCTGCCCTCAAGGAATTTATAATAGGAGATGGAGGAGAAGGGAAGGAGAAAAACCCACTTTTATATGGTGAAAATAAAAGTTACCTAAAGATTAAGCTTTAACAAAAAACAAAGGGAGCCACATTCAGGTATTTATTGTTCAGTAGCCATTCAATATCATTCTTGCATGAAAGGGAATCTCCAAAAGCTGAACTCAAAAAAAAAAGCCTTTGGGGAGAGGGGGCATCTATATTACTGTGGTATAGTCAGAGGGTGGGGACTTCAGTAGCAAAGGATTTGTCTTTTGAGTCACTTGTCCACCACAGGCTGAAGGATTCTTATCAATAATTTTATTTACTTCAGAAAAAGTCCCATCTTTGAATTTTTCAGTTCTGCTAAAATATCTTCACAAACCATGGGAGAGAGGGTGAGTTCTTATTGATGGAATTAAAGGAGACTAGCTTTCTCTAAAACAAGATTCATCTATTCAATTGTTAAATTAATCTGAAGGAAACCTTCTTTATGTGGACAATGATCCCCATCTACCATCTTGTTTTTAGAGACACAGAAATAAGTTAAATGAATGTTTTTACAAGGGCAAAATTCATTGTTTATAATAGGTATATAGAAAATGGATACAAAGTAATTTCCATAGAGGCATCCATGAAAACAAGATATAGTAGTGGCTATGGCTGGTACAAAAGGCAGGCATGGATATGGTGGTTGATATGGGGGGGGGGGAGTACAAACTCTGGGGGAGTAACCTTTTTCCCCCACACCCCATCTGTAACCTCAGTTGCTTCTGCTTCTTAGATTAGAAGACTGCAAGGCAAAGTAAAAACTTCTCCCACCTTTCTTCATAGAGGGCTCAAAAGGCCAGGCATTTCTTCAGTTGCCACCAGCCCAGGTATTCCAAGGCATGTGCTAACCACTCCCCAATGACTTTTTGGCTTCCACTTGTGTGATGACTTCCCCCATTCTATTTCAACATTCCTTGAGGGCTCTAGAGAGTCTTTTTTTCCTTCTTATTGAAGCCTTAGCACTTAGTTCCTGCCACATAGTAGCAGCCTAATGTATTTTTTCATCCCCAAAGGTCAACACCCTGGGGCAAAGCCTCATTTGTCAGCTAGTTAGGGCTCAATCAAAAAGAATCTCTACTAAAACTAAGACCACTAAAATCAAAATTAAATATGGTTATTTTTGAGAATCAGTAAAATATCTTAAGCAGTTTACAGGTACTATGACACTTGGCAAGAAAATTGTATTCTACTATCTCTCTTTTATAGCCCAGATCATGGAAGACAATAATAGCGTCCAATGTCTAATGTTCAAGCATATGTCTAGTTTATGCAATGTTCATTCCTCAAACATGCTTCTTGCAGCTAATGAAAAACTGTCACAGCCACATGTCTGGTTCACCTCAGCAGGCTATGCCACCGAGAAGGCTTCTTCCATCACAAGGCTGTCTTTAAAATATTGTTTCTAAGTCCTGGGAGCTAATTAAGCACAGCTGGGGCTACATCAGCACAGCTCAAGTGTGACGATTAAGCCAGAAAGAAAGAATCAATCATCATTAATCACTAAATCTATTTAGTGACTTTTAAAAGTGCTAAATGGGTTCAGTCTGGTGGTAGTTTCGATTGTACACTGAACTTCTAAATAGTTACAAGAATGAGTGTGTCTTTCATTGGTAACCTGGGTGGCAAGAGTACCCTGTCCACATGTGCATGCAAAGAATAATAAAACCAAGGCAAAGAAAGGGGGAAAGGAGTTTAAGATACCCAATGACATTACCCTACTCAATTATATTACCCAATTTTGGCTCCATTTGTTTTAGAAGAAACTACCACTGAAAACTCTTAATCTGCTGCAATTTAAATGAGACCTTTGTTAATACTTCTTAAAGGCATTTCTGTTACATTCAACATATTTTGCTTAGGAAAGTTTGCTCATTGAGTAGATATTTTTCTTTTATTGAGCTATCTTCTTCTGCATTTTGCCTTATGGCATGCTGAAAGTTTATGAGGTTCTTCCACCTCCCCCCAGATAAATTCCTTCCTGAAGTGTTTATTTGGAACAGAAGAAAGCATACTGCAATTCAGTTGAATGGAACATTTGCAGTTCTCAAAAGGTAGGTATCCCTTTAAAAAGGCAGTAGTATCAACTATGTTTTCCCAATCTCCATATGGTGAACAATTAGCATTGATCTTATTGCTATTTTAATGTCCACGTGTTTTTCATTGGTCGAATATGTAGACTCAAGACTGTGCATCTATTATATGACATTCAGACTAAGGATTACTTAAAAAAGTATGCCCAGCTTTTCCATGTCCTCAGGAGACACAAGCTTGAAAGACACTTCTCCATGACCCTGAGGCAAGAATAAAATGGAGATGTGCCAGTTTCCAAAACATTACAAGGTCTGGTGACCCTTCAAGTGTAAAATGGTTTCACAGATTAACTGCTAACACAGCAGCTACCTTCTCTGTCCAGTGTCCTTCTCCCTCTTCACTTTCTAAAACAATTAACAAAATAATCGAATACATTGCAAGCCTGTCAAACCAAAAAAAAAAAAAAAAAGTTTCTTGAGCAGGTGATATTAAGCCTACTTTTTTGCCTCGTCAATTTTTCCAGGACACTTTATCATAAGCACTGCTCCTAGAATGACATCTCCTCTAGAAGGTTAATTGATATGATAGATCATTGGACAATGACAAAGGAAGATCTGAGTTGAAATCCTGCCTCAGACATTTCCAGTCTGTGTAACCCAAAGCAACTCATTTAACTTCCCTCTACCTCAGTTTCCCTACCTATAAAACAAGAAAAAAAATGATTCCTACTAGAAAAGGTTATTGTGAGGATGAAATAAGATAAAATGCTTCTTTATAAACTTAAAAATGTTATGTAAGTGATAACTAGTACTTATTATGTTTCCTTTTGCTTTTTCATCTAGTTATTCTCCACAGCCTTCTCCTGGGGCCTCTTTTCTTTACCCTCCATGCTCTTTTTTATTTTTTTTATTCTTTTTATTTCTTTAGCTTTTGAATTTTAGCACTTTTTTGAAAGTAATTCTCAAACCTAAAGTTAGGGCAGCAGAAGAACTATACTTTTGTCCTTGATGATATTGAGTAACAGTATGATGTTTGTCCTTCATTCTTTTTTTTTTTAGGTTTTTGCAAGGCAAATAGGGTTAAGTGGCTTGCCCAAGGCCACACAGCTAGGTAATTATTAAGTGTCTGAGACCGGATTTGAACCCAGGTACTCCTGATTCCAAGGCCAGTGCTTTGTACACTACACCACCTAGCTGCCCCTGTCCTTCATTCTTGAAGAAGACAATGACATCAGGGAGGTGATGCCATGACATCGGGGAGGTGATACCAGGACAAGCACATGAATTGGATTTGAGTGAGGGAATGTTGTCCTAAGTCACCAGTGGGTCCAGCAACCAGATATGAATCCACAAGAATAAAGATGGCCCTGGATGTGAGTCAATGAGAGTTAAGTGACTTGCCCAAGGTCTCACAGTTAGCAAATGTCAAGTGTCTGAAGATAGATTCAAACTCCTGTCCTCCTGATTCCAAGGCCAGTGCTCTATCCACTGTACCATATGTCCACTGGGAAGGAAGTTGACTGTCTAGTTGCCTCAGCATCACTATCCATCTGAGAAGGAATGTTCAAGACCTTTTAGAGTGTTAGGCATTTACCAGAATGTCAGAATATTGACCCATTAGTAACCACAAATTCAGTTCCTTACTCAGTGAAGCACACATGCTTCAGTGAGTGCTTTATATGTCTGTTATGCATGCATCTTCTACATTTTCTATGGGGCAAAATTAAGACTATCCTATCCCTAAAATGTATATGTTACCTTTAATTTTTTCACAAGAGGATGTTTCTGAGAACCAAGAACTGGCCTATATTTGGAAAATTTTCCAGAGTAAACTCTGGGTGAAAGCCAAAGAGAATTGTGACTTTCTAGGGCTGTTCATATATTTCAGTCATGTTGACTCCTCATGACTCCATTTGGCATTTTCTTGGCAAAGATACTGTCATGGTTTACCATGTCCTTCTCCAGATCGTTAAGCAAACAGTGTTAAGTGATTTGCCCAAGGTCACACATCTAGTAAGTGTCGGAGGCCTAATTTGTACTCAGAAAGATGAGTCTTCCTGACTCCAGGCTCTCACCTTGCCACAGAGTTTCTAGGATTAGTTCCCTGGTTTTAGCCCTGGTTTATATGAGCTCCTAGAGCTGAGTCATGAGTCATACAAAACAATTTTACTTCAAGTATAAGTAAAATCATGTCCCTCTACTATACAAATCCATTATGGCTCACTATTAACCACCTAATTAAGTTTAAATTTCTTAGTTTAGGATTTAAGACATTCTACACTCTAGAATTACTATGCTCTTCCAACTTTACTTCAAATAGCACCACTCCAAGAACTCTGTTCCAGCTAAACTGGTATACTCTCCACTATCTCCAGATTATATCCTACATTATCCCATCTCCATGCCTTTACATATCTTTCCTATGACTGTAATGTTCTCTCTCCCTTCACATTTTTAAATTCCTAATTATCTTTTAAAGTCTAATTCAAGTCTCAACTCCTCCAGGAAGTCTTTCATGGCATAGAATTTAAGTTTGCAATTCTTTAATGTACTTGTCAGTAAATTATCTGCATATTTGTAAGTTCTAAGAGGTCAGGAACCATGTCTTATCAAAAAAAATGTAATCCATTGTTCTGCATACAATAGAAACATAATCAGTTTTTGTTGAACAAATGAATATCTTTGCTCAGAGAATCCTCTATACTTAGCCTTTATCATCATTATCTTAAAGCAAATTGAGCCTCCCTACTGGAACTTTATACTTATGTACAATATGTATCTTATATTTATGACTGTGGGGATTTTTTAATTTCTTATCATCACAGGCATAACTAACATGAGAGAATGGGCCTTGGTCCTGGAGCATAAACATCATAAGAATAGTGAAGGAAGGGAGAAGAGAGGAGAAAAAGAAATATCTTCCTTCCCAATGGACAACAGTTGATGATCAGTATGCTTTACCACTAGCCTAAGCACAAAAATCACCCACAGGGTGCCATCCCCATTGTGCCCTTCCTCTTATCCCTCCTTTTCCTTTTCCATGCTTTCCATAGGGATAAATAACAACTACCACAACATCAACAAAGAATAAATGTTTGTTGTGCTCAGAGCTTTACAATTATTATTTTATTTTTTTCTTCACAACCTAGGAGATAGGTGCTATTATGCCTATTTATAGATGAGAAAACTGAGACAAATAAGAGTTAAGTGAATTACCTAGGATCACACAATCAATAAATATCTGAGACTGGATTTGAACTCAAGTTTTCCTGACTCCAGCCCTGCTATTCCATCCAATGGCCCACCTATCTGTCCAATGAAAACTAGCCAATCAGCATGAGACCAAGACAGGATGAGGAAGAGGGACAATGGAGGTAGAGGACAGAGAGTCAAATATAGCCATCTCTTCATATCTCAGTACCCTCTAATCCTCCCTTCCCATCACCCTAAAACCTTCTGGCCCTAGGTAAACAAATATTTAGTTACAATGCTTATTTTATCTTAAGTACATTCTTCTTAATGCTATGTCTATCTCAGAGCTTATATAAAGTAGATACTAAATGAATAAATGAATGAATGACATATCCTATACTTTAAATTCCCTCAGAATTTTTTGCTATGGAATGAATTTAGGAGAATCTACAAAGTCCAATTTCACTCTATCAGTTCAATTTCTTTCTACCTTTGGTAGAAGAATAACTGTCAGAAAGAGGTAGGGGAAAGATGATCTTGCTTTCAGGATCTAATTGTTCCTTTTGCAACAGAAATTATTGAAGAATATTGAAGATAGAGATTAGATAAAGCAAAGGGAGAATGTGAGAGGCTCAATTAAACGCAGGAGGAAGAGAAGAACAAATCATGGGAAAAAGGGAAATGAGACAAAGTTTAAAAAAAGCAGTAATGAGAGGAAAACAAATTACAGAGTAAAGACTATAAAAAGACTGGTCCACTGTCTCTCTCAGACCTCCACAGAGAAATTGTCTTCTTCAATGAATTCCCTACTCAACTATTTTTGGCACATGTAGAAAAAATTGTAGTTAGACCCCTATATACTAGCATATGAACTCTAATCCTCATTATCTTCTCAAATTGGTTGACATTTTTGAGAGATTTTTCCTGCAGAGACTTCATCACTAGATCATAGCAAAACAAATTTCAGAGTTATAAGTGACTTTTTTAGATTTGTTTTTTCCAAATACATGTAAAAACAATTTTTAGCATTTTTTTTAAATTTTGAGCTCCAAATTCTCTTATGTTTCCCATACCTTCCCCCTCAAAGTTTTAAACATTAATATGAAAATATTTTTACATGGGAAAAATTAAAATATGGAGGCTATATTATTTGGTTCAGGTGTTTAATATTGATATTTCATTGTATATGGTAACTTTTAGCAAGATATCACTTTCTTGCTTATTTCTTTTATCTAGACCTATTTTGCTTTTGTTTTGTCTAAGATCATGCTACTCTTGCTTTCTTTTTAAACTTCTGCTGAACCATAATTTTATCTTTATGTCCCTCTCTGCTTCAAGTGCGCAACATATTGAAGAATTCTGGCTTTTTATCTATTCTGCTATTCACTTCCACTCTATGGGAGAGTTCATCCCATTCACATTCACAGTTATATTTATTAATTTTATGAATAGAATGCAGGGCCTGGAGTAAAGAAAATTCATCTTCATGAGTTAAAATTTGGCCTGACACTTAATAGTGGTGTGACTATAAGCTAGTCACTTAATCCTATTTGTCTTATTTCCTCACCTTTCAAATGAACTGAAGAAGGAAATGCCAAACCACTCCAGTATCTTTGCTAAGAAAATGTCAAATAGCATCGCAAAGAGTCAGACCTAACTGAAATGACTGAACAATAAAAACTGTATATTTCCTTCCATGCTATTTTTTCCCCCTGGCTTATCTCTGTCTTTCTCTCTCTCTCTCTCTCTCTCTCTCTCTCTCTCTCTCTCTCTCTCTCTCTCTCTCTCTCTCTCTCTCTTTGTTTCTGTATCTCTCTGTGTTTCTGTCTCTCATTGCTTTCAGGCAATTCAATTTTAAATGATCCCTCCTCATTCTATTTTCCAGTTAAGTTGAATTTCTAATGAGATATTTCATATTTTCTTCTATTTTTCCATTCTTTTGGTTTTTTTGTTTGTTTCTTGATGACTTATCCATCATTAGCTCACACCCAATTCTAGTTTCTAAAGAATTATTTTTTTCAGTGAGCTTTTGTGCCTTTTTTTTCCAATTCTACTTTGTAAGGAGTTACTTTCTTTGGTGAATTTTGTACATTTTTCCCCATTTTTTGTATTTCCTTTATCAAGCTCCTAATTCTTTTTTTAATCATTCTTTTTCATCCCTCTCATTTTTTCCTAATTTTTCATCATTTTTTCTTATTTGATTTTTTAAAAATCCTTTTGAATTCTTCCAAGAATTCTTTTTTTCAGCCTGACATTAATTCACACATTCTTGAGGCTTTCCATATAGTCAATTTACATTGTTTATCCCCTTTTGAGATTGGGTTTTAGTCTTCCCTGTCAATGTTCATTTTTTTTTTTTTGCTCATCAATCCAACCTATATTTTGACTTTTTAAACTTCAAATTGGGCTGTTTTGGGGACATTTTCCAAAACCTCATGTTTTTGGGCTAGTGCTTTCAGAGCTAAAAGTGGGGTCCTATAAATTTTTAGTTCTTCCAAAGTGGCATGATCCAAGGAGAGATGTGGTCACTGCTTTCCTGGCCTGTGATCTGATCTATGAGTAACCACAAGTATTCTTTTCTGTTGTGACTGTGACCAGAGCCCTGCTCCCCTGAAATCTCATGTTCCAGTATGTTAATGTTCTTCATAACCTGGGACTGTAACCAGAACATGAAATTGAGGTCCTTGAAGGGGCAATGCAACAGAGACCTGCACCCAGTGTTAATAAACTATTTCCAATAATTTTCTTTTAACCAGTTGTCCGACCCCATTACCATCTATGAGCTGAGAGTTCTGAAGTCACAGTTGCTGATTCAGTTGTCCCCAAGGGCTTGATGGGATGGCATCTGCATTGAGTTGCATTCCACTCTCACCTCAGTGAAAGATCTTTCCTGTTGACCTTTTAAGTTTTCTTGGGCTGGAAAATTGTTTCATCCTTTTGTTGGATCTGCCACTCTATAATTCATTTTGAGGCATTGTATTAGTGTGGTTTGGCAAGCCCCTGCCTTTATTCAGCCATTTTATCTCTACCCTAACTAGAAACAACCTTAGAAGGCAATAGGTTTAATCCTTTCATTTTTCAGTTGAGGAATCTGAATCCTAGAGAGGTTAAATGACTTTCAGATCATATAGTTAGTAAGTCTAAAACCAAATTTGAATCCAAGTTATTCTGACTCTAGCTATCTACAAGTTGATTAATAACTACTTTGTTGTGGCTTGCTTTTTTGCAGTAGAAGCGCCTTCCCTTATTTTATCAAAGGAAACCTAATCCAAAATTAAGCCTGATCTTGGCCAATTGAAAGACTTCAAAAGAACTCTTTGTCAGAAGAGCACCAACTCTGGGGACTGTCATTAACCTATAGACTGATAAAAAGAATCACAGAAACTCAGAGTTGGAAGGGACCTCAGAGATCATTTTGACTGATCTACAACAGAAGAAGAATACTCTTTAAGACCCCTCCATTACAAATAATAATGCAACTGCTATATGCAGACCACCAATAAGGGGGAATCAACAGTCTCCCAACACAGTTCATTCTACTTTTTGGACAATTCTATTTTTAGAGTTCAATTGTCTTTTTTTCATCTTCCTCTCAATACTCCTGTGTTTGACCTAGAGGCACTAATTGATTATGCAATGAAAATATTTGAAAACAGTTATCATATGCTCACTGTCTTCTCTAATACAAGTTAACCATACCAAGTTCCCTCAATAGTCATTTAATAATTATCATTACTCTCTCCAACCTGATCATTGTCTTGTAGATATGCTTTTTAGTCAAATGTCATATATTTTAATTGATCTGTGTAATCCTTCTAATGGTACAGGTTGTAGCTCTTTCATTCCATCTCATCCCATGCTAGGCTTGTCCATATCCAATTATAAATCTACCATGGATATTTTTAAAATTTTAAAATCCTTTAAAACATCCCCCAAAATTCCTATTTTATTTTTTACAGGACATGGTTGAATCAAGACTAGAATGTACTTCTCTGTATATTATTCATATTATTCATAGGTCCTATTATTCATAGGTCATTAGGCAGTCGATCCATCAACCAAATCCAATTTTTTTCTGCACCTACCACCTGCCAGGTATTAAGTAGAGCACTGGGGACATAAAGATGGCAATGAAGTAGTCTTTGCCCTCCAGAAGGAATCATTCTATCCATGGAGACCATAGATAGATAGATATATACAGGAATATATGAAAAATAATTACAAAGTACTTTGGGGAGCAATTGGAGCATAGGGGTGGGGTGATAGGGGTGTATAATATAACATTTGAACTAACTTAATTTTTAAGAAAAACAGAGATTTGAATAAGTGAGGTTGGGGTAGGGGAGGGTCATTTTAGGCATGAAGGATATCTGGGGAGATAATGCATCATGTATGAGGGACAGGCAAGTTTGTAAAGCACTCTAAAGGGGAGTAATGAATATACTAAGCCTAAAGAAGTAGAGTAAAACAAGACTGAAAAAAAAGCTTTAAATGCCAAACAGAGAGGTTCATTTTGATCCTAAAGGTAATAGGGAGCCTCTGTTAATTAGAATTTCATCTCTTTAGCTAAAGAATTTAATCCCTATGTAAGTATTCCTGAAAAAAAAAAGGAATACTTGAATTTTTTTTATCTTTTTGGCATAACATAAATGCATAATCTCAGATTGGATTTTAATAGAGGGACAAGGGAGAGGTGAGATGAGCCCTAAAAGCCTAATAAGAAAGAGGGCATTGAGAGCAGATAAAGACAGAGGCAATGAGTCTCTGAGACAGTAAGTTAAGGATGGCTGAAAGAGGATGAGACAAATGTTTTGATGAGAGAAGTGTTTTGATACCATTTGACTATAGTCCATAGGGTGTAATCCTCAAGTAGACAACCATGTGCCTGTTTAAATTAGACATCCAACCAGAATTTGTCTGTCTGGCACTTTATTCTCAAGCTCAGAAATGTTGTTTTGAGTTTTGGGAGTAAGGTTTCTCCTTGTTCCTGGCAGCAGAAATGACCTAAGTGATTCTGCCAAAATAGACACCTTCCAATTGTCAGGGTTTGCCAATCAGTCCCTTTCCCAGAGAGAACAAGACTGGCATGGGAAAAGCAGGCATTGATACGAGGGAAAAACTGGCAAAACACTTGGAAAGGCCACATAAGGGTATCAGAGACATAGATTCTGGCATACAAAAGAATAAGAGGAATAGATAAAAAGAGGGGAAGAAACATCTGGAAAGATATTAATATTTATTGATTAGGACAGGGGAGAAAGAGATGTACAGACAGGCAAATAGACCAATGAGACAGAAAGAGATGGAGAGCATAATCATTTTTTCCTTATGTGCCAGTTGGGGGTTGAAAGATGCTTGTATAGGAAGAAAAAGATGGAATCAAAAATTACCTGGAAAGTAGGATCAGACAAATGACTCCACATCAATTCCAAAATATAGGGGGAGGAGCTGTTACAATGTTGAATCTCTTGGCTAACAACAAGCATAGAACAAGAGTTGGGGTAGGAGGGATATTAAATGGTACATGTTCACTGAAAAAAAAAAATCTATTTTCTCTGATACACATGCCGAAAGATGCCAAGCTCTTCTTAAATATTCAAGGAAATACTGTAATACTAAATTGCAAAAATTCTTATAGAAGAGAACAAGACCAACAGGTGTATAACAGTTATTTTAGATCTTAAAGCAGAAGAGAGGAAGCATATTATATTCAAGGGAAAAGGAAATACATAAATATTCCCTTCATAAAAAGGGAAATTTCCCTTATGTAAAATATAGAGAAAAGCTCCTTATTACTGAGGGAGGGAAGTTTGCTGAAGGCATACCTTCTTTTTCTACATGGAAGGAGAATTGTGAATGAACACTAGCTATCAAGTCAGAAGAACTGAGTTAAATCCTATTACAGTAGAAGCTGACCACCTAGGTAATCTTGAGTACCTCAGGACTCAGTTTTTTAACCTTTAAATAAGATAGTTGGACAAGCTGAGTTCTGAGGTCCCTCCCAGCTCAAGATAGATGATTTGATGAATCAGAAGTTAGGGTTCTAGTCCCAGCTCAAACACAAACTAGCTAATTGATTTTCATATGGAGTACAATAGATAAAGCACTGGATGTGGAATCAGGAAAGACACATCCTAATGAGTTTAACTCCCACCTCAGAAATTACTAAGCTGTGTGATCCTGGGAAAGTCACTTAACCCTGTTTGCCTCAGTTCTACATATGTGTGTGTATATAATATATATATGCATATGTATGCATATACATAGTTATATGATCATTACATCATTATATATACACATATTTATGTCTATATGTATGTGTATGTTATGAATATGTAATATTGGATATAAAAATATATGTGATGAGGAAGTCAGGGAAAGATATAAATCTGATTACTTGGAAACTCTCTAAACTTGGATTTTCATAAATAAAATACAAGAGATATGAGCTAAATGGTCTTTTAGTTCTCTCACAACTCTAAAATAATGTCAGTTGGTTTCACAAGGTTGAAACTTGTGAACATTATCCTCAGTCAATAAGGAATTCCTGGAAAACCCAGTGTGGTACTTTCTTTCAATAAGCATTTATTTCGACCAGCGAAAGATCCCAGAAATAAATTATTTGTCCTGGCAGAAGCAGAAAGTTTCAAATAAATTATGAATATAGACCTCTGTTGGACAAAATCTGTATATCCACTTTCTTAAAGACAATCAGGAAGGATGGGGGGGATGGGAAAAGGTGAAAATACAGGTAAAGAGAGAGGGATAAAGAGAGAGAGGAGCACGGAAGAAAGGTAAACTCACCTTGGAGGGATTTAATCCCAAGGCTCTCATCTCTACAAAGTAGTAGAGAGTTTATAATACTTTTTGGTTCATTTTATTTATTTTTCCCCCACAAGATATAAATCAATCCATTCAGATAGGAGTGGTAGAAAGAACACATTTTATTGCACTAGATAATTTCCCAAGAGAAAAGATTTTTTTTTCATTTTGAACTTTTTTTTGTTTTGTGAGATATTAGAAGTTTATGGAAAGTTCTCAAGATGAGAACACAGAACTTATCAAAGGCCTCCCATCCTCAGTTCATACAAAAGTGGAAATGCACATGGACACACACAGCACTAGAAACACTGAAAACTAATTGAGTGCCAACCGCTTCTGGTACCCTAAGGATATAGATAGATATTTTGGTAGCCTGAGGCTGCCAGAAACTTTGCCTGCTGAATGAATTATAGAACAGGAAGCAGATGGGCTGTGTATATGAAACAACCACTCTCTGGCATGATGTGCTGTGCAATTTGGCTGCAAAAATTAAATTGAGCTATTGAATGTTTAATACACTATGCATAACAAATACAGCCAGAGCCACAGAACAGCATAAATTACAGAATTGGTATTCACACTGCCTTTCCCAGGAATCAATACACTGCCACAGCTCATAAGAGTCTGTTGTTTAATACACATAAAGAAGAGAAGAATTCTTCTATTAAAATGAGTTATCTGAGCTATTTACCAAAGGCAGTGATTTAGCAGTGGTAAAGTCTATGTAGTGCTGTTGAATGCAGATGATAATACTTCTTGTCCTTGTCTACCAATTTCATTGCTCCTATCAGTTGCTGCTGCTGCTGCAGGGTCCCCTGGGTACATTAGCAGTCAGCCCAGGAAGTGTGTTTAAGTAATGGACATAATGTTCACATTTGCTAGACCAGCCTTCTCCCTAATCATGAATTATTCTTCCCCAAGGCTCAATTGGAACATTACTTTAGAAGCAGAAGATTTAATCCTTTTCAGCTGATTGGAGGGAATGATTACAGTATTATTTTCTTGTACAGGCTGTCTCCAGTGAAGGTGCCTTTTTCTGTCCCCATCTTTAATAGGCAGCAATCTTTATTTCCCTGGAGGAAAATGGCAATGAATTCAAAATGGGATAAATCTCCAGGAATGCAAGGTGCTGAGGCCCTAGATCACTGCTGGTTAGTTAATTAGTTTAGCCCTCACTTGTTTCATCTCCAAGATAGAGCACTGTGTAACAAGGGGAAATTGTGGGTAGGGTGGATAGGGGTTGGGGGGGCAGAAAAGGACTGGGTACATGCAAATAAATGATCAGAATGACCTAAAGAAACGCTGTTCAAAGGACTTCTTCCTCCAGGACTTTTGTTTTCATTTAGGGTTTTTTGGTTTGTTTATTTGGGTACCTCTGATTGGCATTGGGCACAATCAATTCAATAAGCAGCCCCACCCCCCCACTCCCATTTACTCAGATGGCTCTGACTTTTAAGGATTATTCAATGTAGTGGAAATGTTTAAAACTAAGAGAGAGAAGGCTGTAGTGGAGATGTTTGTGGATAAGCTTGAATATGAATGGAAAAGGCATACAGGAGAAATATTTATATTCAGGGCAAGCCCCAGACTAAATCCTTTTGAAGGAGGGGAAAGAGGAATATTTTACTTGTACATACAACTGGGTGAGCATTCTTTTAATTATGTCTGCGCAGATAATTTAAAATAACAATCTCCTCCATTGCTATTTTTATTATTTTATTTTAAGGATTATTGCTTGTAGTTAGAAACAATAAGTCTTAGATATTAATTATCTCTGGTTTGATGGGCTAAGCCACTGACCAAATGATATTCCCTTCCTCTTTCTGCTCTCAAAGAAGAATCAAATTGAACTACTTCTAAGATTCCTTAAGTTTAGTTCTATGTAGAATTCTGTCCATCCTTGTCTGTCTGTCTGTCTGTCTGTCTGTCTGTCTGTCTCTCTCTCTCTCTCTCTCTCCCTCTCCCCCTCCCCTTCTCTCTCTCTCCATAATGCATATATATATGTATATTCATATCTGTCTGTCTGTCTTTTTTCTCCCTCCCTACTCCCCCTCTTCCCTTCCTGCCACCTCTCTTTTGATAAATAATAAAAAAGGAGATCAAACTTAAAGAGATGCATTGAATTATAACTAAATTCTTGACTGATACATGTCTTGCATCTGATTTAAAGCAGAAAGCTCCCAAATCTCACTGCCTGTGATTTATTTAGAATAAAATGGGGTCATGCTGCCTTGGCCCTGATTATAAATATATTACATCTAAGTGATGAATACAGTGTTCATGAAGAGCAGGAGATCAAGAGTGCCTGAGGCTGACGTTTTTCAATCTATCTCCAGTGCTGGGTAAGAGACTTAAAAATAAACATGCTTTTTAAATGAATGCTACAGGAAACCTGTGCAGTGGAACAGTGATGATTTTGTTTCTAAAGCAAAACATGATAGAAGAGGAGAGAAGAGGCCATGTCAAAGCTTTTCAGGGGATGTGCAAAAGAAATGTTTATTTACTGTGTCTTTTGGGGCTCCCATTTTCTTCCTTGCGTTATTCTTTCAAGTCATCAAGAAAGAAAAAGAACTTATTTTATAAAATCAATGTAAAAAGTATAGCAATCTCACAGGGTATGAGTGTCTTCTGAAGGTATTGGTTAAATCTTGAATTAGTCAGTTATCCAAATGTGACAAAACCAACCCTGATATGTTCAAATAGAAGCATAATATAATATTAGAATAGAAAAGTTCATTGAATATTACTCCCTCATTTTGTAGAGGTGAAAATGAAGATCCAAATAATTTGGTTCACTAACATAACCCATGTAAAACTGAGATTTCTATATTACAGTCCAGTGCACTTCCACCATATCAGGTTTTCTCTTCCAAACATAAGGTTCCCCAGTATCCATCCCTGGTCCATTTTGCCTCCAGCACTGCTTCTTCCCAAGCTTTTAAGATTTTCTCCTCTCTAGATTGAGAACAGACCCATAGCCTCATCCATTTCCACTCTCTCTGCATTCCAAATACAGTACCAAGAGCATAAATCCATTCTATTCTACAATTATTACATTATATGAAAATGATGGTGTAGAAATTCTATTGAGTATTGTTGATCTTTACATTTTTTGAGGAGAATTACCTATGAATCAAAGAGATTAAAGGTAACAAGTAAAATGTAAGAGATCTTCCTGACTCCAAAACCAGTTCAATGTCTACTTACTATTGAGTTTTGACTCAGCAAGTAAGGTCTTTTGAGGTGTTCATGTTAGTCACAGAAGTCAGCTGAGCATGATTTAGCAAATCAATCTTTATTTATTTATTTTCACTCTAACCTATTTCATCCTTAGATTGGCTCATTTCCTTACCCAATCTGTAAGGTATGAGATACACTCTGTCTTGTTTCTATGTTGAAGGGGCTCCTTTGTAGACACAAGACACCAAATGCTGGTCCTCTATGCACTTTTTTTTAAAATTTGTGAACATTCCCACTCCTGTTCCCCCAAGCCAGATCAAGTTCCATCAACATCACTCATTCTCCAACCATTTTAATCAATCATTCAACAAATATTTATTAAGTCCCTACACTTGCTCATCAACTGGTTATAGACACAATAGACTTTCCAAATCCCTTAATTTTCTAACCCTCATTTTTCCTTTCTCTATCACTCAACTTGTGCCTTATTAGAAATAATTAGCGTTCCCCCCTCAAATCCACTCTTCTGTGTGAACTCATAAGATCACACACACACACATTCACACATACACACACACACACAGAGATGAAAAGAATTATAGATAGATAGATAGATAATTATACTGTAGGAATTCTATCTAGCAATGTAGATCATTGTCCAGCTAAAAAACATTCTCCATTTCCATGGAGAACTACTATGAATCAGAGAGATTAAGTTATTTGTTCATAGTAACACAGCAAGTAAATGTTAAGAGGTAGTATTGAAACCTAGATTCTCTTGACTTCAAAGTCAACCCAAACGTCTACTGTATGTCTCCAGTAGAGAGGGGGGAAATTTTAATCATACCACAGTAATAAAACAACATGAGAATTCATAAGGAAATAGACCTTTAATACAAAAAAATCATTTCAACATATGATCATTTTAACTTTCTCACTCACCATGACTGGAGCTGCTATATTTTCTGGTAGAAAATATACATAAAATTAACAGAAAGAAAGAAGAAGGGGAAAAGATCTGCATGGCAAAGAATAGAGTTATAGATTTATAGTTAGAAAACCTGGGTTTATAGGTTGCTGAGTTAGAAGAAACCTTAAAGTTCATTTCCAAATTTGGATGCATGTATTCTGACCATCCTGCTCCCTCCAAAACTCAAATTCTGCACCCTGAACCCTGGTTTTTGATTTGTGAGCATTCATCTTATCTTGCCTGAAACCTAGTCATACAACACTTGGTCATTTTCAGTTTTTGTAGTTATGATCATACTCCTGTCCTTTTTAACTCTACTTTAAATATTATCTCTCCACATTACAATAGAAGTATCTTAAAGATAAGGTCTGGCTTGTTGCCTTTTTGTATCTCTGTCACTTAGGACGATGATCAGCACATAGAAAGTGTTGAATAAATTTTTTTTTTAATTTATGTAGTTCAGGATGACTTTTTTTAAAAGTTAAGAACCCCCTTGGCAACCTGTGAAATCTATGGACCCATTCTCAGAGTAATGTTTTCAAAATGCATAAAGTGAAATAGATTACAAAGGGAAGCTATTATATTAAATACACAAAATTTAAAAAGCAAGTTCACAAACTTCTCATTTAATTGAACACCTTCTTTTCACACAGGAGAAAATAGAGCATTTTTCACAACATCACAAAACTGGTTAGCATCAGAAGCAGGATTTGAACTGAGATCCTACAAATCTTGAGCCAATATTATTTTTAAAAAATTCCACTTATTTTCTCTTTAATTTATGTAATAAAAATAAGCATTTCTATAACATAATAGAATAATAAAAAATTATTTTACATGAAACTACAAATCTATTATGTACAGTTTACTATTCCTTTTAAATATATAATAAATTTATCTGGTTTTTTTTTTTTGCTCTTTCCTCTTGCTAGACTTCCTTTTGGACTTGTCACTTTTTAGCTGTGTGACACTGAGAAAGTCCTTCGATCCTCAATTTCCTCATTTGTAAAGTAAAGGAATTGGAATATATGATCCTTTGGAATTCTGAGTCTATGATCCTATGATCAATCTTACAAAGAGGAGTCCAAATAAAATGTCCTGGATTATTCACTATCTGTATATAAAATGGTGAATAATGGGTTATAAATATTTCCCTTAAAGAAGCAGGAGATATTTACAGGGAAGCTCAAACTCCCCCTCCCCTTCTTCTCTAGAATAAATCCACACATCCAACTCTCTCTGCTGTGTTCAAGTTACCTCCCAAATCGTTATTTAGATTTTACATCATTTGATTTCATTTTCCTACATTTACAATTCTCAGAGTAATGGGTAACATTCACAGCCCAGCTACTTCACTAAACTCATCTAAATTTAATTTGCTACAAGCAATGACACATAGCCAAAGTTTGACTGGGAAGTCAGCAGTGCTGTGCTAGTGATTTACACGAAGCTCTCTGCCTGTGACATTTACCTCCAGGGATGTCTAATGAAAAGTTTTACATATAAACAGATTACTTTGACATCCACTGGTATTAGAGAAAAAGATTAGCTTTACTCCATATAATTGTTATTGGAATGGGCTTAGAGGCTATCTGATTTAACCCTTTCATTTTATAAAGAAGGAACCTGAGACCTGAAGAAATTAAGTGAGATGAATGGCATACCCAAGGTCACATAGATAGTGAGTGGCAGAGCCAAGATTCCAACCCAGGTCCTAAATATAATTTTCTTTTCATTGTACCACATCGTAGAGGACAAGTCCTTTTCTATTCAATGACCTTAGGAAAATATATCACAAAAGATTCTTCCAGTGGTAATAAAGCTTGAAAAATAAAGTTCATCTCCATTAAGGGAGTCACAGGTATAATTTGGATATGAGGTCAGTCCTGACCTTTCCTTATGTCTTCCCCACCACTAACTTCTTTTAGAACTCTAAAAATTAATTTTGAGAGGATATCAAATTAAATTTTATGGACTATCTAAAGGATGGGATTCTATAAAGAATTATAAATTATAAATTTATAAATTATAAAGATTATAAAATCTCTAGTCTTTGAAAGGAACTTCCAAATTCCATTTGAGCATTTGAATTATAGTGTTGAAATGTTTGAAAATATGAGTACAAGAGCATGGCTTTCTCCCCAACTTGACCCTCCAATTAGTAATAGTCTTCAAGATTACAGGCAATTCATAAATAAATGGCTAGTGAAAGAAGAAATGAATGAATGAGAGTTCTAGAAAAAAGAGTCATGAAGCAATGGTGGATTCTAGCCCAGACTTTTCTGCTGCCTTGCTACATGATTTTTGGGCAATCATCCAACCTTTCTAGGCTCAAGTTTTTTCATCTCCATTATGAAGTTGAACATGATAGTCTCTAAAGTCATTTCCATCTCTAAGATTATATGATGGATGCTTTTGACTGGCTTTCATCATATCCTTTATTATGTAACTTATAAAGTTCATTAATAACAACATTTGCTATTAACCTCAAGGAATGGAGATCCTAGCCCTGTTCTTCATTCTTGCACTATTGGTAGAGATTAGGTTCCTTTTCCATTGCCTAGAGTCAAGGGAGATTTCCCCAATAACAGTAGGGTCCTTGAGTTGTCGCCTTTTGTTGTCTCTGACTTCTTCAGGGATAGCCAAATAAGCCAAGCACAAAAGCACAGTGTATCATATTATAAAGAACATCTTTCACAGTTTGGACTACATACAGTTGAGGCAGAGCAAGAGTACAAGGGATATACATTACACATTTTTTTTGTCCTAGGTTTAAAGCATCAAATAATTCTTTCCTGGTATGCTCACCCATGATGTTCCTTCCCTTTAGTCTAAAGAACCCCTTTCAAAAGCCCAAACTCACAGATAATGATTCTTCTGGCTTCTTCACCACAGTGCAACATATCTTTTCACTATGATCCCAGAGTCCCATTCAGGACTTGTAGTACCCATTTGCACCAATCTGGTCCTGAGAATTCTCCAGATTCTTAGCACAAACTTTTAAATATTTATAAACTCTCATTTACAATTTAAAATAGATTCAACCCAACCCCAACCTACAATCATATTTCAATGAAGGGAGTTGGAGAAGCGAAGAATTTTACCACAAATCAATGTAATTTTAACAATATTTATATAAAAATTTCATAGCAACAAAACCTTTTATATCCATTAGCTCACTTGCCTTGTGAAGTGGACAGCACAAATATTATCTCTATTTTATAGATAAAAAACAGGAAGATCAGAGAAATTAATGATTTTCCCAGGGTTTGGGAGTTAATCAGTGGCAACTTTAGCTCTTCTGGCTACAAAACTACTTCCTTCTTCCTATCCTGGTATGCATATTTAACTTTCCTGGAGATTGAATTTAATCATTAAAACTGACAAACATTTAAGAAACCCTCACCTTCTGCAAGCCCTCTTGTTAAGTACAAATTTAAAATGGGGGGGGGAACACCCCCTTTCCATTCTGTTGGAGCTATATTATCCACATGATAATTTGAGGTTAGAGAGAACAGTGACATCCAAGGGGATCAGAGAAGGCTTCATTTAGAATGTTGCATTTATGAGTTGAGTTTTAAAGGAAGATAAAAAGTCTAAAAAGCAGAGGCAAGGGGAAGCAGGAGGGGCGAGAGATGAGACAATCTATACAAAGGCACTGAAGCAGGAGATAAGATGCCAGGGAACCGTAAGGAGGCCAATTTAACTAGAACATAGAGTGCCTGAAGGGAAGTAATGTGAAACAAGTCTGGAAAGGTAGCTGGAGCCAGACTGCCAAGGGCTTTCAATGCCAGACTTAGAAATCTGATATTTCTGTTGTATATCTGCACCATACCACATGCTTATTCTACACATACTGGCAACACAGGAAAAGTGATTAAATTACTAATTGTTTATAATATTTAGTCAGAACTCACCTTACTGCTCAGAAATAACTCATAGAGATTTCTAAACATTTATTGATCATCAAGGAGCTGACAATTTTCTTTAGCCTTATTTGGCTGGGATTATAGAACTTACATTCAGTCTTGATCCCAATTAGATATCTTGCATCATATATCTATTAGACTAACTATATAGTTTACTGTATACATTTTCTTCCCACAAATCCTTTGTGGAAGTAGGATTCTGTCGAAGTGAGTGTTTGAGTGACCATAACTTAGTCTAGATCTCAATCTCCATCTTGAAAGAGCCAAAGATACCAAATAAAATAAAATAAAATAACAAGAGAAAACAAGAAATCAAGAAGATGCTATGTAATATATCCAAAAAAAAAAAAAAACCAGGAAATCATCCTCCACTCCAAAATTACTTATCTTGCCTAACTACTAGATGCAACAACTGAACAAAGTTGTTTTTGTTCAAGGGATCTTGTGTGATTTTAATTGTTGTTATTGTTATGTGGTGGTTGGTTAGTTTGTCCTTCATTCTCGAAGGACTATGATATCAAGGATGTGATGCCATGAAAGGCAAGTCAATTAGATTCAAGTAAAGGAAAGCTGTGCAGTCACAAGCTTCACTTCCTCTTTCCAAGCCATCTGGGTCCCATGGCTAGCTATGGATCAGGACTATTGGATGCAGTGGAAGAGGTGTGATTTTAATATATTTATAGGAAAGTCTTTTTTTTAAGGGAAACTTTAGGTTACATTTTGTTCCTCTCAGTCAAATTATTTGTGTTGTTCAATTGTCTACGTATAATAAGATTAATTAAATCTTGTAAAGTCAGTAATATCTAGTCAATTGTACAACTGTAAAACTTTGTTCTGCTAAAGAATATATCAGTACAGAAGTATCTCATATTTTAATCAAAGATTTCTCTGATGTGTATAATTGAGTCATAAAGATTTTGTAGAAATGAAAAGTAGACATAATAGTTAATAGTTATAAATGATGTCTCAATTGTTTTGTTTTTGTACAATAGTAATTACCTCCATCATTTTACCCCTTTTCTTTTCAAGTATTGTGAGAATCATTCTCTCCTTTTAAATATATTGAGAATTGTTTTCTCAGTGTCCTCAAAATTGTGTAACCTCCAGCATAGAGATTCCATGTGTAAACATAGTCTGAATTAGTTGTACTTCTCTTTATTTTCTTGACAGCCATTTCTGCTTTTTTAATATTTTAATAATTATTTTATATTCTAAACATGGTATTTATGCAAATGACAAAAAAAGATCACTTGCTTGCTGACAGGCTTTTTTGGTCTCCTTGTTGTGATTCCTTTACATTCTTTATAGTATATATTCTTTATACCATTCTTTACAGTATGTGTAAATATCTGTTCCTTTGTCCATTTTTTTTATTTAGGTTTCAAGAGTTTTTTTTAACTTTTTTTAAGCAATTGAAGTTTAGTGATTTTCCCAAGGTTACAGAACTAGTATCTGAAATCAGATTTGAATCAAGTCCTCTTGATTCAGGGACCATTCCTTTGTTCACTACATCACCTAGTTACAAAAGTTTCTTTAAAACAAGTCACTAGTCTAATAGATATAGACAGCTGATTCACATAAGACTCCTACATCAAGCAACCAGCCATTTTCTACCCATTAAAAGGACTAAGAATATTTTTGTATCAATAGATGCACCTGATCCTTTTTTACTTTCTTTTATAATTTTTTTTTTAATTTAAGACAATGGGGTAGGGGCCGCTAGGTGGTCCAGTGGATAAAACACCAGCCCTGGAGTCAGGAGTACCTGGGTTCAAATCGGGTCTCAGACACTTAATAATTACCTAGCTGTATGGCCTTGGGCAAGTCACTTAACCCTATTTGGCTTGCAAAAAAAAAAAGACAATGGGGTTAAGAGTGACAGCTATGCAATTAAGTGTCTGAGGCTGTATTTGAACTCAGGTCCTCTTGACTTCAGGTTGGGTACTCTATCTGCTGTGCCACCTAGCTACCCCAATCTGATCCTTTTTTAATACATAGTTTTTAATTTTGTGTTCAATGTTATTTGATGTTTGTTATGTCTAATATCATCTGATTCACTTATTGAAAAAAACTATAATATGTAGAAATAAAACTTCTGTATTATTTACATAGTTTGTAGTCTCTTGGACTTCTTGAACCTGAGCCATATTTTCCAGTTTACTTCTTATTATCCTCTTCTTTTGATGTTTTTGCTGGTCAGTTGTGTCCTATTCTTCTTGACCCCATTTAGGATTTTCTTGGAAAAGATGCTGGAATGATTTGCCATTTTCTTCTTCAGATCATTTTACAGATGAGGAACTAAGGCAAACATGGGTTAAGTGCCTTACCCAGGGTCACACAGCTAGTAAGATCGTGAGGCCAGATTTGAACTCAGGAAGATAAGTCTTCCTGACTCCAGACCTATCACTGTATCTACTGAGACACAGAACTGCACTATCTTCCCATGCATCCACCTTAACAAGAGGGTTACCAAGGATTAAAGTAGATCAAACTCTTTACAGAGTTTCTCCACCTACGTATCCTTTGCAATGAATATCCAGATGTAAGTTATCTTAATGGTGGTATTTTGACTTCCATTAATTGGGAATTTTACAAAGTGAGATAAGCAAGTGTTCCATGACATGACATATTATGCTGCCTTTAGATACAACCAATTCTTTTATATTTCTTGCCAAGAAGAACCTGTAAGCCATTCTTTAAATTGGCTGCAACTTCTTTATTAGTTTCTTGTTTCACTTATAGCAAGAATTCCAGTGTTAAAGGGAGCAGAACCAAGAGAATATTGTACACATTAACAACAACATCATGAGTTGATCAGCTATGATGGATGCAGCTCCTTTCAGCAGTTTGAGAATTAGGACAACCCTGGAAGACCTGTTATAGAGAATGCCACATCCAAACATACAACAACAATAAACAAACAAATAAATAAATAATGAAAAACACAAAATCTGAATGAAGACAGTCACTTTTTCAACATTTCTATTTTTCCTTCCTATCTAATTGTTTTCTTTCTTTGCCCTTAGTCCTGACTCCTCATACACATATGTAAAATGTAAACATATTAAACACAAATGTACATGTACAATATTCACTAGACTGCTGCTGAGGGAAGGAGGGGTGGTAAGGGAGCATGGAAAAAAAATGTGTAACATAAATATGCAAGTGAATGTATGTTGAAAAACCTTCATAACAAGTAATTGGAAAAATAAAAAATAAGCAAACAAAAAAGAATGCCAATGTTATTATGATTCTCAACCTAGGACCCATGACTTCTTAATTTTTTAATATTTTAATAACAATTTCAGTGTAATTGGTTTCCTTTGAAAACTATGTATTTTATTTTGTGCATTTAAAAATATTATCCTGAGAAAGAGTTCATAGACTTCACCAACTGACAAAGGGAGACCATGACATAAAAAGGGTAAAAACCCACATATTTTGTAAAGTGTTAGCTTAATCATTGGAATAAGCTCTCACATTTAACATATGTGAAAATTTAATTAATGCTTGTAAATGGCATAAAAATACCTGATTCTTATTTAATAAGGTTAGGTGGATATTATATTTTATATTTCATTTTATTTTTATTTCCAACCAACGAAGTACAGACTTAGAAGTACAGCAAGACTATGCTTTTCAGCATGATAGAACTTCTACTCAGCAAGCATACTGTTTAACAAACCAAGATCATCGTCATAACATAATTGACTCATCAGAGTAAAACCTTTGTGGAATAAATGTCAACTACCATGATTTTATAATTATCATTCATGGAAAACCAATTAAGTCCAAGTTGCACAATTTAAGAAATTTTTATTTAGTACAACTCATTCATTTTATACATGGAGAAACTGAGTCCCAGAGAGATTATGACCCACCAAACTATCAGACTTTAGACTAAAACCTAGATTTCTTTGTGCTATGTTTAGTGAAGTAACTTTCTCAATTACCTAAAAAGTTCATTCTATACTTGAGCATGTTATGCTAAACAATACTAAAAGCTTAATCTCAACTTCTAGTATTGTCACCATTCTCTACTGTTGATGATTCCCTAATCTTTTTTGAGAACTTCTTTCTGAAACTCACTCAGTATTTTCCTCCTTTTAGATTCCTTTTTCTATTTTTTTATTTATTTTTGTTTTTCCCTTTCCTATATCTTTCTTTTATCAACCTGCTTTTACTATTTTTCTACCTTTTTTATCACTCTCTTGCTATTCAATCTACTGTAGTCATCATTATCTCCCTCCTAATAGCCTATGTTCCAGTCAATAGTTTGTCCTAGGAAAATATGCCTCATATTTTGTGACACCTCTTCCAATATCTGCTATTCTTTCCCAAGGTTGCTTACCATGTTCCTAGTACACCAACTTTTCTTTCTCTTCTCTTGGAATTCACTTGTCCTCAGTCCTAGTTTTATTATAAAAAAATGAGTTAGTCTGTGTTCAATGATAAGATAGGCTTCCCTCTTCTTGGTAGAAAAATGGTGAACTAAAAATACAGAATATTGCAAAAGCTATTAGACAGCATTGTTGTGCTAGTTGATTATGCTTAAATTTTCTTTGTTATATGAGAAGATACTTTTTTGTTATTTTAAATTTGACAAACATAAATTTGTCTTATGCAGAGAATAGGAAAGGATTGTATATGAAACCATAAATCTCTAATATGTACAGCTACCTTTATAAATATAATGTAGAAAATTTAACTCATCAGTGGGCAGAGTATATATGCATGGCAGATTGTTTGGGAGATAACTGAGACATAGACTGGTAACCTGATTCTGGATAATATAAGGCTAAATTCACTTATCGTAATCCAGGTTTCCAGGGGAAGGGATCCAAATTTCAAGAAAAGCATAAAATCCCATTAAATCTTCATAATTTATAGATATTTTCAAAGAATATATGATCATAGTTGGAAAAGACTATTATATACTTCTTTTTATATTCTATATGACCTCTAGTACAGTATTGGATACATATTCAATAAACATTGTTGCTGACAAAAGGATAGAATTCATAAAAATTCACAAAATACCAATTGTTAGCCTAAAGAACTATTCCTTGAATATATTTGTCTAGTCTTTTAAAAGGTTAAAAGGAATCAAGTTTGAGAAAATGGTCTCATAAACTCATAGAATATTAAAAAGGAAAAAACTCAAAGAATCTGATCTGTCATTGTTTAGTTCACTTTGACCATGGAATATAATGGGGCTTGAAATATACCAACAAGAACCACAGACAGACAGAATCTCAGATCTGGAACACATCTTAGAGGCTGCTGCAATTCAATGTATACCAATAATGAATCTCCTCTATTACAAAACTAATAGTCAGCCAACCATTTTTTTCTTGAAGATCTTTATCAAAGGAAAATCCACTACTTCTGAGACAAATTTTGGTCACGAGATGGGATGAGAGGGTTTGGACAAGGAGGAAGGATTTAGTTTGTCCTGGTCAGACTGGCCATTGTGAATTTAGAGAACCAGCATATTCTTGACCAAAATATTTAAGAAACAACAAGATATTGTAGAAGGTTGGTTCCATTTCCAGCTTAGCTACTCACATGCCAGTTGCATGACACTGGGCAAGTGAGCCTGTCTTTCTGAAGCTCAATTTCATCATCTGTGAAATTAGAATTATAATACTTGCACCTGACAAAACTGTCTTGAGGATCAAGTACTACAATGTTTATCAAGTGTTTTTGTAAACCTTAATGGGCTAACTGTAAGTTGTTATTGAATAAAAGAAAAAATTTTAAAAGCATTTTATGCAAAATCTGTGCTATACATCCAACTTAAAATAATAGAACTAACAAGATGCTCACCTTTAACAGAATCAATTAATCAAGCAAAAAGTGTATACTAGTGGGAAACCCGTAATTAATCAAGTTGGGAATCAATGAAGTATTCCAGTCTCTTGGCTCACAAGTCTCTCAGACTACAGTCTCACGATTTCATTATTCACTTCCCACTAATCACCCCTCATTTACCCTTGCTCCCTATACCCAGCAGCTATAAGATCTTTTGTAGCTCAAGAGACATACATATATATATATATATATATATATATATATATATATATATATATATATCCCTCTTTTTCCCATTTTTCTGCCAAAGCAAATCTAACATATTGCATCCCCAAATCATCTCTTCCTGTTCTTTTCCTGACTTATAAATTCAATTTAAGTTGATTTAGTGAACCTACCATGTGTGCCTACCATGTTCAGGGATTGCAAAGATATTATACAAAACGATTAGACAATTCTAGCTTTTAAGGAAGCTATAATCAAATAAGAATAAAAAAATACTCAAACATAATACAAGTTAGAAAAATGATTGTGTGTATAAAAGAGGTTAGAGGAGAAATCCTAAGAAGGAAGAAGTACTTTTGGGAGTGGAAGGGAATCATAGAAGACATATGGAGGAAATAACAGCTAACAAGGTTCTTAAAATGAAAATTATTTCAATAGTCAGAGTCTGAAATAAGAGTTGCCAAGTGAGTTTGCCTTAGACATAGAGGACTATTTGTGTAAAGATGAAGAAAAAAGATAGAGAAGGGTTTGAGTGAGATTAGGAAAGAATGAGTAATACACATTGGTTAGAGTTGTTTGTTCTTCATTTTGAAGAGTCACAGTGACATCACAGGAAGATATCTTGCCTTGAATGTGAATTGGTGAAATAAAGTTTCACCATCACCAATCTTTTTCTCTCTTTCAGAGTCATAAAAGTCAAGAGGCAGGACAAAAGTTAAGATGACTGTCATTGATGACAAATGGTCAAAGGATATGCAAAGGTAATTTACAGATGAGAAAATCAAAGTCATCCATAGTCACATGAAAAATTGTTCTAAATCACTACATATTAGAGAAATTCAAATTAAAGCATCTCTGAGGTACCCCCTCACACCTCTCAGACTAGCCAATATGATCAGAAAGGACAATGATCGATGTTGGAAGGGATGTGGGAAATCTGGGACACTAATACATTGTTGGTGGAGCTTCCTGGAGAGCAATTTGGAATTATACCCAAAGGGCAACTAAAATATGCATACCCTTTGATCCAGCAATACCACTACTGGGTCTATACCCTGAAGACATTATGAAAAAGGGTAAAAACATCACTTGTACAAAAATATTCATAGCAGCCCTGTTTGTGGTGGCAAAGAATTGGAAATTAAGTGAATGTCCTTCAATTGGAGAATAACTTAACAAACTGTGGTATATGTATGTCATGTCACTATTTTTCCTATTAGAAAACAGGAGGGATGGGAATTCAGGGAAGCCTAGAATGATTTGCATAAACTGATGCTGAGTGAGATGAGCAGAACCAGAAGAACATTGTATACCCTAACTGCAACATGGGGGTGATGATCAACCTTAATGGACTTGTTCATTCCATCAGGAAAACAATCAGGCACAACTTTGGACTATCTGCGATGAAGAAAATCATCTGTATCCAGAGAAAGAATTGTGGAGTTTGAACAAAGACTATTACCTATAATTTAAAAATAAAATCATTGTCTTATTATGTAATTTTGCTATCACTTAAACTTTATTTTTTCTTCCTTAAGGTTATGATTTCTCTCTCATCACATTCAACTTAGATCATTGTATACCATGGAAACAATATAAAGACTAACAGACTGCCTTCTGTAGGGGATGGGGGGAAGGAAGCAAGATTCGGGGGGGGATTGTAAAATTCAAAATAAATAAAATCTTTCTTTTATTTAAAAAAAAAGAATGACTGGTATTGATATGTAGTGGAAAACCTTGGGTTCTTCAATGTATGACCAGGTTCTAAGATCAACACAACATCTACATCCACCATCTTTATGGCCATTAGAACAAATTGTTCTTATCTACCCATTCCACTAGGGGAATTATTCACATGCTTGGAGTAAACCATCCCTGTAACTTATCAACAGGCTTGATACCTGTCATTACATTCAACTTGATTTAGTCCATCTGTTGAGATAGATTTACTGGGATATATAGTTGCTGCTTATGCTATAACCTCTTGGAGTCATAGATGAGAGTTGGGTGAAGGTGGCCATCAAAAGAGGATAGGCAGCCCTGAAAATGGCTTGCAAGTCCTCACAGCAGAGGTATTAGTCATCCCTGAACACCCCAAAGCATGAGAATGGAGGAGGAATAAATAAGCAAGGCAATTAACGTATTTTAGTGTTTTGTATTGAGTTGTAGAAGGCCTTGAATGCAAAACTATCCTTAGAGAGTATATTTTATTCCCTAGGCAACGTAAAACCATGGAGGGTTTTGAACAAGAAGAACGATATGATCAGATCTCAGCATTAGGAAGATTGTATTGGAAAAAATGTAAACAATAAATTAGAGATGAAAAAAAAACTAGGTGATCCATAAGGCAGAAATAAAAACCAGGTGAAAAGTACCTGCATACAGGTGTAAGACTGGAAAGGATGGATAAGATGCTAAATATATTGAAGAGAGTTAATTGACAGAATTTGGCAACCGATTGCAGTAGAGTAGGGCATGGGGCTTAGTTGGGGAAGAAGAGTAAAAAATCAAAGGTGAATCTAAGATTTTGAGTTTAAGAAAATGACTAAAGTACCAATGAAAGTGGGAAAGGCATGAGGAATTTTGCGGTTTGAGACATGTTTAAAGCCATTTGAAGGTTGAAAATAAAGATGTGACGTTCAGGAGAGAGATCAAATGGATATTTAGTCCTGGGAATCACAATTAAAAATTGAACTTCAAAATAATCTAGCCTAACACAAAGCTGAATGGGAAACACCTCTTAAAATAATTGATTTTTTAAAAAATCAAGGGACAACTAGGTGATGCAGTGGATAGAGCACAGGCCCTGGAGTCATGAGGACCTGAGTTCAAATTCAGCCTCAGAAACTTAATAATTGCCTAGCTATGTGACCTTGGGCAAGTCACTTAGTCCCATTGCCCTAAATAAATAAAATTAAAAAAAATTTTTTTAAATAAACCATAATCTACTTAAGGCAACTAATGATTACCTTATCATCTGAGAGAAGTGTCTATATCCACTTTTGGATGGCACTTATTAGAACAATTTTCTTTACCATTAGACAAAAATCTGTCTCCTTGAAAAATTCCACTGATTACTCCTTAATTCTTCTATCTAGAATACATCAGAATGAGGCAATCTCTTTTCTGCAGGACAGTCTATCAAATAGTTGAATACAGCAATCATAGTCTCCCCTAATTCTTTTCTTCTCCAGGTAAGCAGTTCCCTAGTTCCTTCAACCAACTGTTAGACAAGGTAATCTTTTATCCTAGAGACAATGAAAGGTCAACACATTTTTTTCAACAAGAGAGTGACATCAGAGCCATGAAAAAGGCCTGACCCAGAGTGGTGGCTAGAAAGTGAAGTGAAGGGATCAGACTCAAGCTGAATTAAAGAGTTAGAATTGACAGGACTTGGAAAGTAAATAGATAGTAAGGTGAGGGAGAATAAAAGAATGGTATTTACTCCTAATTGGCAAAACTCTTCTGAACTATCTTGCATTCCTCTTTTTAAAGTCTCAATCATGTGTCAAGGCAATATGGTATAAAGGAAGAGTATGGATTTTGGAGTCAAAATACCCGGGTTCAATTCCTGACTGTCCTAACTGTTGTTTATATAACCTTGGGCAAAATCACTTAAACATTCTGGGACAAACTTTCTTCAGCTGTAAAATGAGAGGATTGGACTAGATAATTTCTAATGATCCCAGCTCTGATCCAGGGATATATTTACTATAGATTAGATTTTTGTTGTTGTTGTTTGAACCTGTCATTTCACTGGTGTAAAAGGAATTCTGAGAAAACTCCTTCTAGTAAGGTAGATCATCAAGTACCCTGCAGTTTATAGTCTCAGAGTTTTCTGGGTTACTTACTAAGAGAGTAAGACATTTCCTCAATATCTGTCAGAGAAATACTTAAACTGAAGTTTTTCCTGTCTCTGTGTCCACCATACTGTATAGCCTCTCAGATTTTATTTTCTTATTTTATCACTGGGATCTCATTCTTTAGAGCTTCTAATCCCTCTTGAAATTTTTCTCCCTGAGGCAATGGAGTCCTACCTATACTTTCTCTATACTTTTTAAAAATCCTCTTTCTCTAGTTCTAAGGTATACAACAGCCTATATATACCTAGATATCTTTTCCTTCTTTATCACAAATTCTAAATTTAGGCCTTTCATCAGAAATCATGCCTGATTGCTATGTCTGACAGAGGAGACAGATGTGGTCAGAAATAATTTGTTAGGAAGATAGTCTTAAACTTAAAATATCATTGAGAATAATAATAATGATGATGATGATAATAATAATAATATTTATATTTGTATAATGTCTTACTGTTTATAAAACCTAATCCTATAGATCATCTTAAAGAAGCATTATTTATTGTTATTTATTATTATATAATTCATTCACATTTGAGAGATGAGCAAATCATAAAAGTTAAAATGAGTTGGTCAAAGACACATAGGCAATACCCCCATCAACTCAGAACAAGGGGCAAGAAAGCTGAGAACATCAGTTGTTACTCTTAACTTATGTGCCGATTTTAGAAAATGAAGGAATACACTTCTTTCTTCCACCAAAGGAAACCACAACATTTGACATTTAAAGTATAGTCTCCCATGTTTTCTCTATCCCTTTGCCACCAGACTGTGAAAACATATTGTATTCCCACACAGATGGGTCTAGCGGATCAATGAATAACCAAGGTTATCAGAATCAGTACTGACATAACAAATGAATCACATTTCTCTGTTACAATGAGAACATTTCCTTCAGTCTAGTTATTTATCTATTACTAATAAAAAGCTTATAATCAAGTTATGCTAAACACATTCTGAGAATTAATTAACAAGAAACAAGATACTAAAAAAGATACTGGCCTTGGTAATTATTCACCTGGAAGCCACACTGATGTGACTGGCTGCCTTTGCTTCCAGTAAAACCTCAAAATTTGCTCATCTTACCTGAATATGTCTATGTGCAGATTAAAAGAAGAAGGAATTAAAAGAAGGAAGAGGAGGAGGAGGAGTATTTCACCAGCAGGACCCACTAAAGTCTCATAAGTTCAATTTACTGTTAATACAATGCACAAATTAGTAAATAAATTTGAGAAGTAAGATGACTAAATGACTAAGACTCATGAGATATATTCAGGCACCAACTGAGGAGTGAAGAGATGAAGAATAAATAAGAATTCTACTCTAAATAATAAAGAAGCAGCAGAAATTTAGAGTGAAGCGCTGATTATTCTGCGAAAAATTTATTTCTGACCCCAACAGTTTGTTTATATCTGTGCCTGTCCATCTTGTGCAATTTCTGCCCATGTCTACCCATAAATCCTCCATCAGAAATATTGAAAACCTTCCTCTGAATCTTTTGGCGTGAGCAGATAAAAAAGAAACCATGAGTGTGCTTTTCATCATTTATTCATCTCTCTTACCACATGATTCACCCACCCTTTTCCCCCCATCATTCATCCCTCATGACATCCTTTACACTGTTTCTTCTGTGCAATTCTTCATTTATAATATGTTGCAGCCTGTTCACGCCCACCAAACGCCCCTCTATTGCCCTTTGGGTGACCCTCACTTTAATTCAACAAGGACTAGATGAAAAATGAAACTGAAATAAATCACAACAGAGTTCTAGTTGGTGCTATTTTCTATAGCTTTCCAATAGTATCTGACAAGTTTCTAACCCCATCATTGTTGATAAGATAGCAAAGATCTTTTTGCTTTGCACAAGGACCCAGGATAGATCCTTGTACTATGTTTGCTAAGTAAATACAAGGTGATAAGTTTTTTTCTTTTGAAGAACAGATATGAAAAACAATTATATAATCTATTCTCACCTCAGTGAAATCAACAAGCAGAATAATCTCTTAGTTCTTATCCCTGAAGCACTATATAGTCTTTAAAATATTTTCTACCAAAATAAGCTTAGCTATCAACCTAAATATTGCCATCATTTCATTAGTAACAAAATGGTTGCAGAAAAAAATCTTGAAAATTGAGTCAGCACAGTCACTATCTTTTCTTTTTTGTACTTCTATATTATTGAAACTACTTCAGTTTTTCTCCAGGCTGCCTGATAACAATGCAGAAGAAAATTCATATTATTGTGAAAATATTTCTCCTCTGTTAGGCATATCTGAAATTGGTGATTCATAATGTCTATGAATGGAATTAATTCTCTATTTGAATCCCATCAGGATATAACATTGGAATACACTGGCAAAATAAAGCTAAGAAATATATACACACAAGTGTGTACACACATAAACACATGTGTGCACATGTGTGTTCATATGTGTATGCACATACATGCATTGATACTTGTATTTATATGCATATTTGTGCCTTTCTTGATTGTTGTATAATATCTAATATATTTATAATTAATACAGAATTATATACATATTTAATATACTTTACAATTATATATAATACATAATATATCATACACATAATATCATTGCATATTTTTTGCTAATATTATATTATAGATATATTTATTTAATTATGGGAAAATATAGCCTGATTCAATTTTAACATATCTATACACACCTGTGTTAATATATTTGAGCATAATATATTCCCATGTGTATATATGTATATACATATTTGTGAGTCTCTCAATAGACCAATGATGTATGCAATATAGATATATAGGTATGTGTATATACACACAGATACATATATATATACATTATATCTTTGTGTATTATGTATTTGCACAAATTCATATATATATATGTGTGTGTTTGTATACATACAAGTAGATTGTATACACAGACATGCACATATGTACCCAATATTTTTCCAAGTAGTTTTCTTTGCTCTTTTTAAATATATTCATTTTTTAAATGTCGGAATCAATCAACCTATTAAATGACTATGACATCTCTGGAGCTATATAAAGAATGGAGCAATGTCTATTGATAAGGAGTTTACATTCTAAATATGATAATCTTGGTTGTCATTGTTGGGCAATCTTCATTTTTTTAAAAGATGAACAAGATTTTTTATGAAGTTTGAGTTTTTTGTTTTAGGTTAATTTTTTTAATCTTTTAAGTACAAAAAACACATAGTGCCTGCTAAAACTCCTCCCCACCAAAAAAAAATGTAAATTACTTTTCCTATTTTTCCATTTTTTTTTTCAAAACAAAAGTCTTTCCTGAGCTGACAACTTCTTTGACAAGTTTTCAGCTAGATGTAATTTGACACAATTGAGGAATCAGACCCTGAATATTCAGGCTTCTTTTTAAGGGTAAACTGACAGACTCTTAACTACCATCATGTTGTGTCTGCCACCAGGAGACTTAAGAGCAAATCTGTTAAGGCCAAACCAGTATTTACAGGCCTATAAATGCATGAAGGTTGTTTTCTTGTGTTCTAAGATTGAGTCAGACCCTGGAGAATGCAACTGTTTTCAGTATTTCACAAACACATACTTGACTATCCCAAAGGTAATTCTCTCAAACCATCAGCATATTCTTTAACTCTGCTGACCTTAAAAGGTCATCAGAAAGTCAAACAGAAGCTTCCTTTTTTTTCAGCAGACATCAATTCTGTACAAGAAAATACAGAATTCTTTTGAAGTGACATCATTTCTTTGCTATTTTGTTAGACCATTCCCATTGAATGATGTGTTTCAGAAAGACCACTGGGCTCAAGCATCATTACTTGATATTTTATTGTGTTAGTGTTTTAGGAAAGTCACAAGATTCCATAATTCAGAAAAAAATGATATTATGAGTTCAAGAATTCCAGATTTTCCTTTCATCTTTCTTTAATTCCCCCCTAGCATTTATATGTTACTTTGCAGTTTTCAAAAAGCATTTTACATAGTTTATTTCATTTGATCCTAGGTGCTATTATTAATTCCCATTTTATGGGTGAGGAAACAGAGGATGAGAAAGGTCACAAAGTTAATAAGTGTCTGAGACAGGATTCAAACTGAGTTCTTCCCAGTCCTTAATGAACATTAGGGAATCATTTCAAAAGCTCATATTGAGAGGCAGCTAGGGGTATGTGGATACAGGACTCAATTGAAAGTCAGGAAAAGTTAGGTTCAAATTTGACCCCAAATACACATTAACTGGGTGATTCTGGGCAAATCACTAAACCTCTATTTGCTTCAGTATTCTCAGAGTTATGAGGATAAAATGAGATGATATTTGAAAAGTTCCTGGAATATATATTAGAAACTATATAGATGCTTATATATTTTTGCTCCCCCTCCCATATTTCTGTTTTTGATTTTTGCTCTCAAATCATTTTACATACTTAAAATCCAATTTTGAGATTGAAGTAATTATTTCTACACACACACACACACACACACACACACACACACACACACAGATACACACTTTAAAAGGTCAAATATCATTCTAGTGATTTAGAAACGTATTACTTTAAATGATGGTTACCAGGCCAGGATGCTAACCCCTTCCTGAAAATAGAGATTATTTATCTCCTTTCAGTCATATAAACTAAATCTATGGTAGGGGCAAATGAGAAGGGCTGCTCTAAGAAAAATGTTTTGGAAGGCTATCACAATAACAAACCAAATGAATATAAAAATACATAATAATATATATGTGGTTCTCTAAACCTTACAAAGCATATGTGTGTGTATTAATTTGAATATCTCAATAGTCCAATAGGGTAAGCACTACAGATATTATTTATTCCCATTTATCAATGTGGCAGCTCAGAAAGATTAAGTAGTTTGCCCATAGGCACACAATTAATGTCAGAGAAATGATTAGGTATCAAGCATCTTCAAGTCTGTTGTTTCTTCCTATACCACACTGGGTCTCTCTGAAAATAAGTAACATTTTATATTTACATCTAATTTTTTTTAGACTATCCTCAATTTTATTTTGGTTACCCTCTCCTTTGAAGAATAGCTTATATTAACATAATTCTTTGAAAATTCATTATTTGAAACTTGGAATGTTTTTCTTTATAGTAATGTCAAACATGATGGTTGGGTTCCTCAGCCAATCCTTCAAAAGTTTATTTAGTTCACAACATGGTCAAAATATAGAATTGTGGTAAAAATTAGTATTGAACCAAACACTCTATAAGAATATTTTTCTAAGAAAATGAGTTCAAAGTTCTAATTTGGGACATGCCCTGAACTTCCCTGAAGCCCTTGGCATGTGATACATGGATTCTATTTACATACACACACACACACACACACACACACACACACACACGCCAGACACCAGGAGTAGGGACTTTCCCAGCTAAAAAAAATACTGACAGTTCCTATGGCCTTTGTTGGGGACTTCAGCAAAGTAATGTGAGTGGAAGGTGTGGGGACAACATGGTGCTGGCTGGGTGATGATCTGGTGTAAGGACAGTGAAATACAGGGACAAGTATTCTACAGTTAAAATGGAAAAGGAATGAGAAAGTAAGTGAATCAACTGGAGGAGATATTGAGGAAGAAAGTGGGATGAATTTATCCTTTTCTCTACTCCTGTTTCTCCTGCTTCCCCCTGTTGCTTCATATCTGCTCTTTCTCTACTGCCATTTCATTTCCTCCTCCCTGGGACGAAGTGGATTCAAGGGTGAAGGGGTAAGGAAAGAAAAAGAGTAGCACTAGGTTTTTCTTACCCAGCTCTCTGCCTCTCCTCTGTTCTTTCCCCTTAATTTCTTCCCTTTTTCCTCTCTATAGCTAAAGCTTTCCCTAATCCTCAGGTGCTGGTGAAGCTAGAGTGAAGGAGGAGATGAAGGGAGTTCTTATAAACCTTTATTCACAAACAAGAGTATTTATAAGTAAAGAATATATGCAACTGGAGGGGAACAGTCAAGAGCTAACTTCCCTGTGGCATTTTGCTTGTCCTTCCTGATCCAACATGATTAGTTGACTAATAGATTTATTATTTCATTTTCTGGAGAATTAAAATACAAAGAGAAGCAGCTTCTTTCTCAAATATCTCTCAAAAATGCCAAATATAACTCAACAGTAGTGGACCTTTTCAAATCTAGGTTGTTACTAAAGATTATTATAAATACTTAATAAGGGTGGCATTAGTTACATTTCCCTGAAAAGATAGTAACTAGTACAATGGAGAAACTGGCCAATGAGGGCCCATTCTTAGGAGCATACTTGCAATTAGCCTTCCTGATAGGTGCTTGAGAGCAAATCCCCACCATACAGACTTGGTGAGCCAGCCATGAGTGAGTGATGGACTTTGTCCTGTCTTCTAGTTAGTTGAAAAACCCCAAAAAACTGATGATGCAAGGAGGCATATTGAGTGGTACTTTAATTTCTTGGTTAACAGCAAGACTTTAAAGATCCACTTTTAAATTAGGGATTTTAATTTTTCCATAGACTTAGAGAACTTCTTTAAACTGTGCTAGTGGCAGAATTTGAAGAGAAATCTTTCATGGAGTTTTCATTAAACTCATTAGAAAGGGGTGGCTAGGTGGTACAGTGGATAGAGCACTGGCCCTGGAGTCAGGAGTAACTGAGTACAAATCCGCCCTCGGACACTTAATAATTACCTAGCTGTGTAGTCTTGGGCAAGCCTCTTAACCTCATTGCCTTGCAAAATCTAAAAAAAAACAAAAAAAAAAATATAAACTTATTAGACAGTTTTGCACATCCAATTGAGGTCATCCATTTCCCTGCAATAATACTTCTCCATAAACCACTTATTAATTTGCTTTGATGCAAGAAATAATACTGCTTCACTGGACTGACTTAATCCATAATTCTAAATTCATCAAATGCAATATAATAAGCATCTATTAATGATCTATTAGGTTTATTTTCTATCTCCTGACAGAGCAGGGATAGGCTCAAGATTAAAATGAAATATATATTTTTGGACAGGACGGACTTGAGAATCTGTTTTACATGGCATATATATTTATTTCAGAGGAGTTATATTTTTTTTACCCTGGGGATTGGGAAGAAGAAATGGGAGGAAAAAAAGGGTTTTTTTTAACTTTTAAACAACACACTATACTTGCCTCAAGGGGATCCAATGACCAAAAATAAATAAATAAATAAATTATTTCAGAGAATGGGGGGAAGGGCAGGAAGGAGATAAGATGAAACACATAAACAGATATAAAATAACTTTGGAGAGGTGGAGAAGGCATCAACTGTCAGAGGGATTGGGAAAGTTTCCCCCCTGTAAACTAATGCTGTCCATAAAATGTTTCTTTTTTTTTAAAATATGGATACCCCACCTTTCCAGTGCCTCTTCTCTTCTGTCTTTCTAACATGAACTCTTTCCCACGGACACAGTCATGTAATAAAACCTCGACTTAAAGGGCTTTCAAGACTCTTCATGCTTAGCATAGTTTCCACAGTAAATCCTACCCCAGAATTTGATTGCTAAGCTCTCTCTAAACCCACAGCTGACACACATAACAAGCCAGGCTTGTCATCAAAGCAGGACATCCTATGGACCAAGCACAAAGTCATGTCATCTTCAGTGAAACTGAGCCCACGGAACACAACTCCTCTCATATCAAGGGGCTTAGATTGAGGCTCGAGATTTCATGTTGACAGCAAGCCTTGACATGAGCCAAGAGGCTGGCTACAACAGGGAGAGCTCAAGTACAATCCAAGGGTTATTTGCAGCCTTCTAACACCCTCAAGATGACCTGGCACAGTACTAGGAAGAGAGGGAGACAGACTTGGTTTTTTTTTTTTTATTGCCATATTTCTCTGCTTATTCTGCATCTCTCCCACAGTGTAAACTGACTTTTCACTCTCTTATTTACCCCTTGCCACAAACCAAGGATAGTGAGAGCAGGTGAGGCCAAGAGAGGAGAAAAACTCAAATATATGGTGGCAAAGGAAAATGTAGAATATACAAGAAACAGTGAAGTGAGCAAGGAGACAGCCATTTAAAGTCAGCCCATGCTACATCAGCAAAGAAAAGCAAACATCCATAGGTCATTGCATCTTGAAAGACAGGTCTCTGAGTCTTATGGAAAGAGGAGCGATTTTTTGGTTGAGTCATTTCAGTCATGCCCAACTCTCTGTGACACCATTCAAAGTTTTCTTAGCAAAGATATCAGAGTGGTCTGAGCTAAAGTACATTGGTTTGAATCATGACTTTGCTACTCATTTGGTTAACTTTGGCCATATGTGTAATTTCTCTGAGGTTTAGTTTCCAGTTAACCTGAGGTCCAAGAATTTGTTTTAAAAACATTTTTGATAACCATATTTTAATATAACTGGTTTCTTTCATAATTCTATATATTTTATTTTATGCCTTTAAAAACATTATTCTAAGAAGGGATCCATAGGTTTTGCTGAGCTGCCCAAAGGGCACAAAGTTTTGAAAACCCTTATTCATATAGTCCTTGTGTGGCCTACAAGTTTAAGGGGGAGGCGGGGCAGGGGGAAGCAGTCATCCTCTTAGAATAAAATCAATCCAGCATAACCAATTGATTTGGCTGTCAAAATGAAAATGGCCTGACAAGTATGTTGGTTGAGAGTTTATTACTTGGGTAGATATGAAATGATTCAGAGGAAGTAAAATGAACAAAGCTGATTGAAATTTGGACCTGCCTACACCAATGAGAATCTTCAATCCTGAGCCTCTGTGGGATTTCCTGCTTCTCTTGCTCCTTCCTCCAGATCCAAAACTCCGGGGTTTTTAATGTATTTTTTCTTTTTCACAAACTGCTTATTCTAGAAACCATGTTTCATTTAATATTGCTGATGGCAATCATTTTTGGACTTTTTAAACATTTTAAACAAACCCACCCTCCTTCTCCACCTCACCCCTCTGCCCCAACCACTTTTTTATAAACTTAATCCCCAGAGAAACATATGTTACACATTTCAAGCAACTGTAGTACGCATTTATTTGTGAAATTATCAAGTGTTGCATTATAAATGTGCTTAGGAACCACAAGAGCTTTCAATCGGTCAGGACATTTTCCTACTTAAACATTGATTTAAAAATCTTGCCAAAATAACCAGAAAATCAGGAGAGCAAAATTATGCAGTACATAAAGAAAGCAGCTGCTCTCTCCTAGTCCTAGTGATTTAACCAGTTGTTTCTTTAAACAAAATTGAAGAATGAGGTGGGAGGGAATGAGAATTAAAATCTGGTGGCAATAATCTCATTTTATTACACCAGGCAAACCAAAATGTTAGGCATCAACTGTTTATGATGGAAAACATTTATACCCTGAGTGAGTTTTTTAAGTGAAATGTATAATATGGTATATGAATTTGAGATCAAATTACATTTGAAGGGCTACTATAGTAATTAAGTGAGAAAATTATTTCTAGTAAGTATTTTTGAGCTCAGAAGCACACCCCAGGTAAAATTCTTCATATCAGGGAAGATCAAAAACCAAAGGTTTTAAGGATGTTGCAAATAAATAAATAAATAAAATCCAAGATGCTAACTAGTCACCTCAAGAAATGGAATTCATGATGTAGTTCATATTTTCTATATGGAAACCGAAATGCTTGGAAGAAACAGGTAAAATAGATTATACTCAGAACAACGGGAGATCTGTCTGTGTGTGTATGTGTGTCTGTATGAGGGTGTGTGTAGCTAGATGTTGAAGTGGGTAGAATGCTGACCCTGAAGTCAGGAAGACCTGAGTTCAACTCCAACCCCAGACACTTACTAGTTGAGTGACCTTGAGCAAGTCACTTAACCCTGATTTCCTCACTTCTAAGACCATCTCCTGTTATCCAGATGGCTCCAGAGGAAAAGGTGAGGGTGGTGATAGTATCCCCTCATTCAAATCCAATTCATATACATATCAAGGTATCATCTCTCTAATGTCATAGTCTTCTTCAAAAATGAAGGACAAAACCACCATTTTATTTATATGTATTCATGTATGTATGTATATGTGACTATAAATTGAAGAGAAAGTATCAGTTAAACATAGATCCAGCTACCCAGCTATATGTGTGTGTGTGTGTGTGTGTGTGTGTGTGTGTGTGTGTGTGTGTGTGTGTGTGTATGGCTATAAATTGAAGAGAAAGAGCCAGTTTGTATCTGTGTTCCTATAGGGAGGAAAGGAGCAGCTTGGTGGGCCAATACATAGAAACCCTTGATAGAAATTTAATGGATAAAGGATAGAAATTACTGATAACAATAATTTTTGTATGTGAACATTTAAAGTGAACTCATTCTGCTTTTCCACCTCATCTCCCTAACTAGTATAGGACTGGAACAGAAGTTGTTAACCTGGGACCCATGAAGATGTGAGTTCCAATCCAACCTTAGACACTAAGTAGCTGTGCTGACCTTAGCAAGTCACATATTCCCTCTATGCTTTACTTTCCAAAATGACAGAATGGGAATAATCAAGGCCCTTACCTCCCAGGATTGTGGTAAAGATCAGATGAGATGATATTTGTAGAGTGCTTGGCATAGTTTTGTCTCATAGTAGGTGATTAATAAATACATGTTCCCTTCCTTTCCTTGAGAGTTCCCTATTCCAATGATCTCATGTATTCCTTTTTCTATAATTAATGATACTAGTGTTATACATTTAATATTTTGTTTAATCCCTATATTCAGCCTCTCCCAAGACAGGGTTCTGTATCCCCTCTCTTCTGCTCCCTTATCCATGGTACAGGACAGGAGGGTTAGAAACAGCTACCCAGGAAGTTCTGTGTCTTATTATAGACCTCCTGTCTCATGTAAAATGAGAATTGGGAGCCCAGAATGACTAACTCATAACTGGATCAGAAAATGTTGTAAAATCTTTGGTGGTTCTCATGGTCACAACTATACTCAGGCCCAGGTACTCAGAATTGCTCCTCTAGGACCCTAGTATCAATTTTTCACTAGTGGGTCCTAAACTTGACTCCAGACTCTGCTTTTATTGTAGACTCCTCCTCTAACCCCACATGCCCCAGACACAAATGCCAATGAAGTAACACTTGACTATCATAAATCTAATTACAGCAGCAGTAGCAGGGACACAGACATTCTTCAGCTATTACTATGACCCACTTGGTTTTTTTTCACCTTTGAAGTTCCATGTAGTCCTGTTTTTAGACCCTTCTATCTACCTTCCAAATTGATCCAAGAGACCAAAATCATAGGCTCATAAATTTAGACTGGAAGGGATTTTAGAAGCTGTCCAGTACAATGCCATTATTTCATGGATGAGAAAATTAAAGGCCTGAGGACTGAACTTGCCCAAGGCTACATAGGTAATAGGTAGCAAAACTGGGGTTCAAATCAATCCCTCTTTCCATGACATAATGGATGAAGCTATGTTAGAATGTCCTCGTTATAACAGCTATTACTTTTACTATTAATCTAGGGAAATCACTGAAAATAATATTAATAGCTAAAGGGCAACTAGATGGTACAGGGAATAGAATGCTGGGTCTGGAGTCAGTGAGATCTGAATTTAAATCCAGTATTAGACACTTACTAGCTGTGTGGTCCTAGGTAAGTCACTTAACCCTATTTGCTTCAGTTTCCTTATCTGTAAAATGGACTAGAGAAGGAAATGAGAGATAATGATGATATCTTTTTCAAGAAAACCTTATATGGAGACACCTATAGATGAATTTGACTGAGACAACTGAACAACTACAGGGCTATCATTATTAAAAAAAATAGATTTTGCTGTTTTAAGATTAATACTATTTATATTACCCTATTATGAGATTAAATATTGATGCAAAGTCTAATATTTTATACTATAAAGTAGATGTTCTTAATCTGGGGTCTATGAAATTAGTTTTTTTCAATATAAATGTTTTCTTTTGTCACTTTATGTTTTTTTTTCTATTTTAAAAAACCATTCTGAGGCAGAGCTAAGATGGCAGCAGAAGAAGAGCCTCTCTTAGGTGGTCTCTCCAAAATATTTCAAAAATCATAAAATTATGACTCTAACTAAATTTTCAAGAGACAGGACCCACAAAAAGATCCAGTGAGGCAATTCTTCAACCTATGGCAACCTGGAAAATAGTGGGAAATCTCTGTTCCACGGGGTTACAGGACCCCCCCCCCCAGAATGAAGAAACTTCAGCCTTCTGGGAATAGCCCCAGGGCATCTGGGAGCCATGGCTCCCCCTATCAGAAGCAGTTTCCTGACCTGCACCCCAGGGAGAACGAAGCACATATTGAAAGATTAACAGGGAGACCTCTGCCAGAATGAGTACAAAGCTCATGCCCTGAGCATAGTCGTGGCACTCAACACACTCAGCTCGGCCATGGCAATCAGCAGGGCCAGCAACCCAGATCCAGGAAAGGGAAGCAGGCCCCTGCAAACTGGAGCCTCTAGGCAGCTGCACCCTGAGTGGTAAGGGAGTGGAGGGAGACTTCCAAGATCTGTCCTCTGTCCCTGGAACAGGACTCTGGGTCTCTGATCACATTCAGATCCTGATTGCAGTCTAGGCTCCTCATAGAACAGAGACCTCCCCCCCATCCCTGTGGCAGAGGGGTGCGTCTGTGGGTCATTCACAGACCAGGAGAAGAGTCAGAGTCTCACACACTGAGGTTCTTGTGGGGATGCTCCAATAAAACTCAAAAGCTCAGGAAGCACCCCAAAACCAGGCACAGGTTGGGGAAATGAGTAAACAGAAAAAAAAGGAACCTGACCATTGACAAATATTTTGTCTATGATCCCAAGGAGGATCAAAATATTCACTCTGAAGATGAGGAAATACAAGTTTCTGCATCTAAAGACTCCAAGAAAAATGGAAGTTGGGCTCAAAAAAAGATTTTGAAAATCAAGTAAGGGAGATAGAAGAAAAATTGGGAAAAGAAATGAGAAAGATGCAGGAAAAACATGAAAATGAAGTCAGCAGCTTAGTCAAATTAGTCAAGGAGATCCAAAAAAATTCTGAAGAAAAAAACATGTTAAAAACCAGCTTAGGTCAAATGGATAAAACAAGTTCAAAAAGTTATTGAGGAGAAGAATGTCTTAAAAAGCAGAACTGGCCAGATGGAAAAGGAGATAAGAAAGCTCCCTGAGGAAAACAAATCCTTCATATGTAGAATGGAGCTAAAGGAAGCTGATGACTTTATGAGAAATCAAGACACAATACTTCAACACCAAAAGAATGAAAAACTAGAAGAAAATGTGAAACATTTCATTGAAAAAACAACTGATCTGGAAAAAAGATTCAGGTAAGATAATTTAAAAATTATTGGGATACCAGAAAGTCATGATAAGGAAAAGAGCCTTGACCTTATTTTTAAAGAATTCCTACCGGAAAATTGCCCTGATATCCCAGAAGCAGAGGGCAAAATTTGAGAGAATCCACCCATCTCCCCTGAAAAGAGAGACAAAAAAAACAACCCCCAGGAATATTATAGCCAAGTTCCAGAATTCCCAAGTCAAAGAGAAAATATTACAAGCAGCCAGTAGGACACAATTAAAATATTGTGGAGCTACAGTCAGGCTCACAGAGGACTTAGCAGCAACTACATTAAGGGCTTGTAGGGCAACTACCCAGCAAAACTGAACATTCTCTTCCAGGGGAAAAGATGAACTTTCAATGAAACAAGGGGATTTCAAATGTTCCTGTTGAAATGACCAGAGCTAAACAGAAAGCTTAACCTTCAAGTACAGGACTCAGGTGAAGCATAGAGAGTGGAGGAGAAGGGTAAACTATGAGGGCCTTAATGATGATGAACTGCATGTATTCCTGCATAGAAAAATGATGCTGCTAATACTCATATGAACCTTCTTATTTAATAGAGGAGGTAGAAGAACTTTTATAGATGAAGCACAGGAGAGAGCTGAATTCGAAGATGTAATATAATGTAAAAATGGAGTCAATGGCTAAAAGGGAAATGTACTGGGAGTAAGAGAAAGGAGAGGTGGAATAGGCTAAGATATTTCATATAAAAGATATTTTTTCTTGCAATGAGCTTTTGCAATGATATGGAAGGGGGAAGGTAAAGGGGAATGAGGGAACCTTTACTCTCATCAGAAATGACTCAGAGGAAACAGCATACACACTCAATAGGGTATAGACATCTATAGTAAAAAGGATAAAAAGGTGATGGGGGAAGGGGGATGTGGTTGATAGAGGAAAGAGTAGATCATAGGAGAGAATAGTCATATATAACACATTTTCTTTTTCACTTTGTGCAAAGGGCTGGGATTGGGTGATCTGTCCAAGACCACGGGGCTGGGTGGTTGCTGGGTCTCTAGAGTGTTATGTGGACTTGGGGCCTCTTGGTCCCAGGGCCAGTGCTCTGTCTGCTGCACCACTCAGCTACCCTACAGCACATTTTAGAAGAGAGACAAAGTGAAAGGAGAGAGAAATATTATATATGGTAGTGGGGAAGAATGGACAGAGGGAATTACAATCAGCAACAACAACTGTGGGAAAAATATGGAAGTAACTTCTGTGATGGACTTATGATAAAGAATGTGATCCACCAGAGAAAGAGCTGATGGTATCAGAACACAGACTGAAATGCAATTTTTTCTCTTTCTTTTACTTTATTTCTCATGAAGTTCTATTTTTTGTGGGGGAGCGGGTATTATATTTACTCTTAAACAAGAATATTTTAGTAACGTATAAATAAAGTCATATTAACCAAAAAAACTATTCTGAGTAGGGGTCCATAAGCTTCACCAGACTAATAAAAGAACCCATAATGCCCCCAAAAAAGGATTCTTTGAAAGGATTCTTAGTGAATCATCTATATTCTCCCCTTTGTAAATAAAATAAGAGAGAGGAGGCTTATAAACCTCTCTAGCATAGTATTAGGACTGCATATTCACAGAAATATGGTCTTGGAAATGTATCAAAAGTAGGCCAGAAAAATCACTGACCTATAAAAGAAAAATGTAACAACTATAGGAATCATTTAGGAATTAAAGTAATTTATAATTGTGTTAAGAGGCATGTTAGTTATAATATATGGTCACTTTGTGAGACAAGAGTGAAATGGTAGAAGGCTTGATGACTGTCTTAGTGATTTTTACTCTCTTCACCATGCTGCTATGTTTGCCATTTAAATATATGAATGCCTCCAAGGCGCCATACAGGAGAAAGGGGCCATGAACCAAGTGTGAGTTGACAAGGGTATAAAAGAACAAAGTCACGGTCACAGGAATAAGAGGCACTGAAGAAACCAAAAGGGGAACAGTGTCAGAGGAGGGAAAAAAAACAACTGTGGAAGAAAACTACAGATGTCAAAATTGTTGTGTACAGAGAACTCTGGGGTTGTATGTTCTTCAGAGGCCAATAACTACCACTATCAGATTATGCTGCAAGGTGGCAATTAATGTAAGGAACCACTATAAGAAAAGACTTGGTGGAACAGATCTAACCCCAAGTCAACGCATGAAAGAAATGAAGCTTGTTTGAGGTCCAGTCTCTATCTCTGTTCCTTTGAACCCAAATTCTCTGACTTCAAACATGTGGTGATGAATTTTTTTAATCTCATTAGATTTGATCTGTGACATCTTTAAAGATCTTGAATCTGCAAATTTGAAGACAGCGCCATCCATCCCTTTAAATAACCTGTTGATTAAAAATAGCACAAGGCCAAGCTCAGATGCTTGAGAATAACAGCTAATAATGGCAGCAAATTGCCTACTTGCCATACCTATTAAATGTCCCCTATTAAATGGCCTTCTACATAAGGACCTCATAAACAATATTCTAACCAACTTTATTTTTAATGGGGAGAAGGCTGAAGCCTCTTTGCCCAGGTGTGATTGATTAGTAATTCATAGGTTTGTCATAGCTCTAAAAAGTAAACAGGATCTGCTTTTAGCAGGTGTCTACAAGAATGATTCTCTAATTGACTCTTTTTTTTCTTCCCTTCCAAAGAAACGGTTCTTATTTCTTAAAATTTATTAACTTAACTGACTCCTCCTTAAATCCTGTTTCCCAAACTACCTCCCTCTGTATAGCATCCAGTCCCCATCCTCTGAGTAACTTCTCCAAGTAGGGAGCAGAGAATGTGGATATTTTACAAATTCACATCTTTTTGCCTAGGAAACACTGCCCTAAGCAAGTTTTTTTTTTCTTTTGAAGGACTATGGTCACCTTCTCCTGGATTCTAATAGCTGCTCTTTATGATCACCTGTAAGAACTGAAGAGAAGTCAACTTTTAGCCATTTCCATTTCTCCTCAGTAATCAGACAATAGTTGCTTATACAATGTTCCTTCCACCCCCTTGTCTCCTTATTTGAACTATTATATAATGAACTTGCTGACAAGCAAGAAGGATCAGTAATTAGCATATTCTTGTAACTGATTGCTCTCATCAACATGATAGTTTTCTAATTTCCTGAGAATGGTCTGAATTTTAGACTTGACCTTGTTTTTTGTTTGGACATAATAACTAACTCCCTTACTCCTCTATGGAATTTTTCTTACTGAACATCCCTTTGCCTCTCCCAGCTATATTAATCCACTCTACAGTTCTCTGCAGGGTTTCCACACCTTAGCTTTCTACTATGATTGCAGTTAATATCTCTGGTATGATACTGTTTTCATCTTACAACTTTTACCTACCCAATACTTTGATAGATATCAAAATCTCTACCTACAGAAAGAGATTCTGCCAGATGTCAATCATTTAAATCTTATTATAAATTTAAGTTATAGGATCCTAGATTTAGAGAGGGAAGAGATCTTATTTAACAGACCTCATTTTATAGATGAGGCAACTAAGGTAATGACAAGTTAAGTGACTTTCTCAGGGTTACACAGCTAGTTCAGTGTCTGAGTTAAGATTTGAATTCAGATTTGCCTCATTCCAAGTTCAGTGTTCTATCTATTTCTCTATTATATCTCCAAGGTCAATACCTTTTAAAAGTATATTTAAATTCTAAGTTTTGTCTCTCATTAAAGAAAACATGATCTTGCTAATTAAACGCATTAAAAATATCAAACAAAATCTGATAGTCATTTTTGATTTTAGTTGGAAGTCCTTCCCTACATCTCTAAAGATACATGTATAGGCAAAACTTTACAAAATAAATAGAAATACAATAGAATATAGATAATGTTGACAAATCAATATGTAGTCAGTAGGAATCTTTATCGATTCTTTATATCCACCCCTGTTTCTTTTTTTGAGCTTGACACCACTGATCTAGGTGGTCTTTCTGGAATTACTGTAAAGATAAGCAACTGATAACTATTAACCTCTCTAAACCTCAGTTTCTTCATCTATAAAGTAAGTATAATAATATTTGTGCTACCTACCACTGAGAATTGTGGGGAAAGGATTTTGTAGACCTTAAAGCACTGCTGTTTGATAATTATAATGAAATGTTGTTGATACTAAAGGGCTTTCATTTGGATATCCATTTTCATAATTAGACTATTAAGGGTAGGCAACTTAAAGGGGGATTTTTTCCCCCAGAGGATTAAAAATTAACCAAACATTTGCTTTTGTTCCCCTGATTTCTATTGACTTACTTGTCAATCATATTAATAAACTTGTGAGAGTATGCCATTTTCAGAATTTGTTCAATGCATAAATATGCCAATAATCAATCAATCAAGATAGATCATCTCCTAACTATTCCTATTCTAGGATCATAGGATTAACAACTTAAAAATAAAGTCAAGCTCAATTTTTCAGTTTTTCAGATAAGGAAACTGAGATTCAGAGAGAATTAATGATTTTCTCATATTCACACATTAACACTGCAATGTTGTTTTTAAAAGTTTATGTGCCCCCAAAGACTCTCTGGCTTTTTAACTTCAACTCTTAGCCTTATTACCTTCTCTAATGAGAAGGAATCCTTTCTAGGATTATTTTGTATCTGGAAAAAAAAAGACATCTGCAAGTTCATAAATTGAATGGCTAGTTAAAACCACTAGATGTTTTTCTATTTAATCTTGCTCTGTTTCTTTTTTTCCTAGTCAGAGACTATATTTCTCTCTAGTTTACACCTAAACAGAAACTTCTTCCCCTCAAGCATGATGCCATATTGTTAGTGAGGGAGCAATGAAATTCCCATCTGTATCTTTCATTCATCCTTCAGAAGAAAGAAAATCTCTCTCATGTCTTCCCTCTGGTCTGAAGATGGTTATTTGCTTAGAAATTGCAATATTTGCATTGACTCTGTAGGTTTAGGTTTATAAGGTTAAAACTTCAGAGGTTATTTTCACCTGAGTATTTTACAGACAATTAAGATGTGCTCACTGCCAGGTGAATAGTTGTACCATATATATATATATATATATCCTTATAATACCAAAAAGTCTTGTTGAAGCTCCACTATGATAAAGTATTTGAGTATGGTTCTGATGACAGAGTCTGTTGTACAAACACCAACTTTGTATGAATAGCCCACCAACAGAAAGCTATACTCTAGTTAAAGAACTCTTTTGAAAGAAAAAAATGTAAAATGGTCCCTATATGTAATATAGATGAAGAGATAAAGAAATTCTATTTAAACTCTCCTTGATATCACCCAAATCAAGTCAACATAAACTTTGATATTACAAAGGTGGTCATAGAGAAAGAGAGCAAAATATATGCCAAAAAAGTTACAGACTTGAGAAATAAGATTTTAATAGCTTATCAATTATTCTGAAACCTCAAATCCCTAATTCATGAATGTTTTCTTTCAGAAGAGAGTCAAAGGCACTGAATTTGACAAGTTCTGGATGCCATCACCAAAAATAAAAATTAGTTAGAATATATTCATCCTATATGAAGTAAGTGGCTACTGATGGGAAAATCATATCAGAAACATTTGCAAATGTACAATCAATTAATCCTCAACTAATTAAAGGTCAAAATTAATATCAGATTGGGGGGAAGAATCAGAAGATCATACTGATCTATTCAAATAAGATATAAAAGAAAAAAGAAAAAGGAAAGGAAATGAAAATGGAAAAAGAAGCAAAAACATCAGAGATACTGGCCTTAACATATATCTCTGCATAAGTTTAGCCAAAATAAATAAAAAACCACAATAAAGAGTAAAAAGGAAACCAGAAACTACTTTAGTCAGAAAACACACAATCTCTTCATCAGCAAAGATACAATAGCTGTCACTGGTAATATCAGCTGAGAAAAAATCATTTATAAAATCCTATAGATGAGGATGGCAAAAGATTATGAACAAAATTCTCTCAAAAATAATAAAAAGCGGAGGAAGCAAAAACAAGTCTCCCAAAAGCTTGTAATAAGACCTAAATGAGTTAAATCATTCTGAGAGCAGTGATAAATGATGCCAGAAGGACAGTATGTAAATGAAAAATGGAGCACTTCTGTCTTTATTTCCACAATTGATTTATTTTATTTATAGCTATTGATGAAAGCACTATACTTTTGTATTATAAAACCTTAGTCTTCCATGTACTAGATGTACTTTGTAGTACAGTGATGTCATTTTGGTCCTCTTTGATCACCAAAGACAACAACCACTATGCAGTAGAAATGGTCTTAAATGATAGCTGATTTAGAGCATCTAGACCAGGAATTATATGTTAAAAATGATAAAACTTGACATCATTGAAGGATTCTTTTATAGAATAAAAGGTGGCACAGTGGAAAAAGCACAACCTCTGTTTGCTTCCGTTTCCTCATCTGCAAAATGAGATGATAATAGTACCTAACTCCATAGTAGCTGTGAGGTTCATATGAGCTAATTATTATAAAGCACTTAGTCCAGTGCTTGGCATATTGTAAGCATTGTATAAATGTTAGTTATCGTTATTATCGTTGTTGTTATTTGGAAGGGGAATATCCTATAAGAATCCAAAGGACCTTCAATAATATTATCTAAAAAAAGATAATTTAGAAGGTAATTATTTTTAATTATCTTTTTAGATAATATATTCTATAGGAATATTACATATTCCTATAGAAGGTGAGAATTTAGTTGACAACTCAGTGTCACTAAATCAAACATGTGTGAAAGAATAATGTGTAAGGAGAATAGAGAGGTAAGATAGGGCAAGCTTTTGAAGACCAAAGAGACAACTTTTTAATTCTTCCTTAAGGCAATAGGGATCCACTGAAGTTTACTAAGTAGAAGGATGACATGATTTTACCTACCTTTTAAGAAAACCACTTTATGGCTGAATAAAGGATAGATTAGAGTTGGAGAGATTTGAGGCAGGCAAACACAGCAACAAGCTCTTACAAAAATCAGGTTGTGAGGTAATGATAGTATGGTAGTATCAGAGGAGAAGGAGGGAGAGTATTTGAGAGATGAAAAAGATGAAATCAACAGTTGGGCAACAGTCCAGACATTAGGAGTGAGAGATGGTGAGGAATCCAGGATGACTCCACAGCTGTGGGTCTGAGGGACTGGAAAAATGGTGCTGTCCCATAAAGCAATAGGAAGATAGAGGGAAGGGTCAGAGATTTAGGGGGAAGATAATAAGTTGTTTTTTAATATATTAAATCTAAAATGTATAATGGACATAAGTTTATGGTGTCTGAAAAGCAGTTGGAGATGCAAGAATGAAGGTCAAAAGACAGACTGTAGTTAAGACTCACCAGCATAGAATTAGCAAATAAACCCATAGGAGCTGATGAGATCACCAAGTTTGTCCTTTTTGTCCTTCGTTTCTGAAGAGGACTGAGTCATCAGGAAGGGGATGCCATGATGTGCAAGTGAATTGGATTCAAGTGAGGGAGTGCTGCACAAAGTTGCCAGCCTTTCTTTCCTCTCCAGATTCATTTGGGTCCAGTGGCAAGATATGGATCAGGTTGACTGGAGTTGGCAGTAAGAGACCTTGGCCTTTATAAGCTAAGGTCTTTATCAAATCTCAGGTTGACTGAGGCAACACACACTCTGTGATTAAGACAAGTAAGTAATATAGAGGAAGAAGAAAAGAAAGAACCAAGATAGAGCCCTGAGGGATACCTTTGGGTAGACAGTTTGATCTGGAGGAGAATCCTGCAAGGGAAACAAAGAAGGAATAGTTAGATAGTTAGGAGGAAACCAAGGAAATTGGCATCCCAAAACCTAGACAGAAGAGGGTATAAAGGAAGAAAGAATGATCAACAGTAATAAAAGTTGTAGAAAGATCAAGGAGAATGAAGATTGAGAAAAGGTCAATAGATTTGGCAACTAAGAAATCATTACTAACTTTAGAGAGAGAACAGATTCAGTAGAATGACAAAGGTGACAAACCAGTGCATTAGGGGTTTCCCTCTGTTTCTGTTCCAGACCTTACCTATTTTTTCCATTTTTTAGTGGTATCATTCTTCCACATTTAAATCATCAGAAATGGAACTGAATAAATATCTTTTCCACCAAATAAAATTCCTACTTTATTAATACATCTTCTCTTCTTTGAGAAGTTTTCCTTTCTTATATTTTCATATAGTTCCTTGAGAACATAGATTTCTATCCCCTTAGCCCACAGCTTTGGCATATAATAGATGCTTAATGAGTATTTGTTGATTGATTAATGCAAAGAGCTCCATTTTCAATCAACTTACCTCAGACTCAGGCCAAAACTACTCTCTAAAAGAATTTCAGTCTGGTTTTAAATCTTTGTTATACTATAACTTATGAACAGATCTCCAAAAACCCCTCCAACAGAGATATAAAGTTATTTTGCCATTCTAAATAGGCTTGGTAATCTGGTTTCCATAAGTAAACTAAACAAATTATTTACAAGGTTCTGTCACTAAATTTAAAGTGAGAGAATCCTTTACTTTATATAGAAAATTCACTGTATATTTTAATTAAACAGATTAACATAATTTAATGATTAACAAAATGTTGCCAAGTAGAAACATATCCTTTTTATTGAAAGGAATAAGATCACTTTATAATGAGCACAATAATTGTATGCGAATGATGCTTCCAAAGATGCTTGAAAGCAGATTATTTTCATGAGATTTAAAGTTCCCCCTTACACAATTGTACTATTGTTTAGCAAATCCTTTTTTTACAGATTCTTCAGTTATTAATCACTTCACAGGACCTCAGAGTTATCTCAGAGTTAGAAGGAAACTGAGAGAACAACCTATTCCTAAATGACAATTCCATTTACAACATATCCATTAAGTGTTCAACTGACCTTTATTAGAAAGTCTATTGTCAGGGAAAATCAATTTCCTATCTAAGAGAGTCTTAAGCTTGTTGAATTATTGTTTTACAGATATTAATATTAAAGATGGGAATATGAAATAAATGACGATTAAGGTGACTGCAACCATAGTCCAATTCCCTCCCTATAAACTAAGTCTGATTCTAAGGTCTCATTACAAACAGATCAAGTTTCCTTTTTGTCTTATTGCTTCTACTTAGAGTTTACTAAAGAAAAATAAAATTGCTTAGTTTTCTCCATGTAGGGAAGTTACCAGCTCACATATTAACTAAAAGGGTAGTAATTGATAGAATTGCAGAGAGCTGTTATTTCCTCATATACAAAATACAAAATATGGAACCCATAAATAAAGATTATATAAAGTATTAAAATAATTCATAAAACATAAGGATTTGGTATTTTTCCTTTCTTTCTCTTTGATTTGCACAAGAGATTTGGAAAAGTTGGAAATTTCTAGTCCTAAATCAGAAAACTAGCTGGAACAAAGGATTGGAATTCAGCTCCAGGAAAAAGAATTCTAAAAACATATTAAAACTCTTCAAACTTTTAATCAGATGATTTGTTGCTCTATGTATTTAAGAGAATCTGGCCTATGGAAGATGATAAAGAAAAGCTTCATACAGTAGAGGTTCTGGGATCTGACAAAATTTCCTTATGGAAAGAAAAACATTGAGAGTATTCCTTTTTCTTATTCAGAATTTGTGAAAGACTTAGCTCCCTCATCAAAAAGAGCTAAAATTTAAGCCTCTGGACTCTAAGCATATGCCTGTTCTTATATGGAGAAAACAACATAAGATTTTCTTAAATAGATTCTCTGTGACCTGCTCCACCCCCCAGCTGAAGCCAGAAGATGGTATCAGAGAGATGTATTACAACCCATGTCTAGCCAGGATCTAACAGCAATCCCTTAGCAGAAAATGTTAAAAATTTGAGACCAATGGGGCAGCTGGGTGGCACAGTGGATAGAGCACCAGCCCTAGAGTCAGGAGTAAACTGAGTTCAAATCCAGCCTCAGACACTTAATAATTACCTAGTTGTGTGGCTTTGGGTATGCCACTTAACCCCATTTGCCCTGCAAAAAACATAAAAAAAAAAATTTTGAGACCAATAAGGAGCAATTCGAGAGGAAGCATTGCAAGAATTGTGACTAGAAAACACCAAGGGTCCCTCAGCATGAGGGGCACAAATTGCCTTCCCATATATGTGGTCTTGAACAGTTTTTTTTAGATGTGTATGCTTCTCTATAATGTGCCTAAGCCACATGGGCACCCCTTTTCTTATTTGCCCTGGTCCCATATGTTCCTTTGAAGAGGGCTCAGAGCATTCTACACATTTCCTAGTCAAAACCATCCTTATGACTGATATCCTATGTATGTATAGGAGTGAGGGAAATATTCTATTACTACTTTTTTATTATGATATGTCATTAAAAATCTTTATTTTAAATTAATTATATCTTCGGCTGACTAGTAAAAGACATACTGAAGGGGGTGGGAGTGTGGTTCATGAACCATTATTTTTTCAGTAGTTTCTGACCCACAGAATGCAGGCAAACTTGAGCTAGTGTTTAGAAGGAAAGACAAGGGAGCCAGGCATTGCATTAAATAAATTATATTTTATTATTATTTGCAGATATTATTTTATTTGTAAATATTAATATTTGTCCCTTGGATGTAATTAGGCTACTATGATCTTCATTTACAATTGAAGAAACTGAGATAGAGATTAAATGACTTGTGTCTGAAGCTAAGTTTGCATTCTAATTTTCCCAACCCCATTGACCATACCTACCACTAGATACCTCTGTGTGTGGCTTCTAATGTGTGTTGGAGAAGAGGTAGCCCATTCCACTTTGGGTCAGCTCTAATTGCTAAGAAATTTTTTCTAACATTAAACAAAAATCTGTTTCATTGAAAATTCCAATTACTTCTCCTTGCTCTGCCCTCAGGGACCCAGTAAAATATGACTAGTTCTTCCATTTTGATTGTACTTCTAATACACAAAATTATTATGTCTCACTAAAATCTTTCTCTAATTTAAACTTCCCATTTTCTTCAACTAATTATCATATGGCATGATCTCAATTCTTTCACCTACTCAGCATACTGAAATTTATTTCCTCTAAATTATCTTAAATTTGGAATTAATAGTGCTCAAATTGATCAGATTTTAGAATTTACATGTGAATTCAGATTTTCTAATTATTTATTTTCCCTTTCCCAGTTTTAAGGAAAAAAATAAGCTAGAATAAAAGGTATTCATTATGATTAAATCCCCCCAAAATTTTCAAATTTGTGTAAAAATATTTCTAAGTAAAGAACTTATAAAATATGTTAACAAGTTTTTAACATTTGTCAAAATTCATTAACAAACAAAATAGGGTTATGGGATAGATTTTATAACTTTTAATTATATATTCATGTTATATATAGAAATATAGTTAATATCTTATTAAATTATTTAAAATGCTTCATATTACGTAATAATACTGCTTTAAAAACTTTAACAAAAGGGTCACAATTCAACAGGCCATGCATTATCCTAAAATTATTTTCTGATATGTGGTATTAGAGTCAATCTCTCTACCATCTCAAGAAGAGAAGCTGAGATATAAACCTCCAATAATTATCCCTCCATTATAATAAATATAATATATATTTCAGGGCTAAAGGTGAAACATTAAAGGAAAATGTTTTCTGATGAGGTTTTAAAGAAAGTCACCATTAATGTGGAAAAAAACATTTAAGTGGCTGGATTCATTAGAGATATGAATCTATATCTGAAAGTGTAGAAAAAGTATTTCCTTCCTTTGGATTAATTTCTTCTAAAATGTAAATCCACTTGGAAATTGAAAAAGCAAAGGATCTTGTAATCCTTATCTAGCCTATGAATAAAGCAAGAAAGAAAGAATGCTGAGATGGGCTGAATAACCTATTCTTTTATTACATTGACCTAACTGAAATATTAGTCATAGATATAAAAAAGTAATCCAAATTTTGTCAATTTTGAAAACTTTTCTAGCTTCCTTCTTTAAGTATCATTTATACTCCTTGAAATAGTATAAATGAGTAGTATTAATCCATTTGTGAGATTCTTTGATCTTGGAGACATGCCCCACGAAGACACCAGGTCTCTCCCTTATTGAGATAAACTACTTCAGTTCCCTTTTGGGTTTAATAACCACCAATAATTTTTTTCTCTTTTTTCTTTTTTTCTCTCTTTTCTGATACCTCATATTATTTTCCCAGATGATCTTTCAGCTGATAGCACTAGTGGCTCTATTTTCATATTCTAGAAGGACCTTCTCAAAGAATCCAGTTTCTTCATCTCCATATTTGTCTTTTGGCTTTTAACTCGAAATTTACAGTGGTCTTGCCTCTTTCCTTCCACCTTCCAATTGCCTACACACAAAGTGATTACTGTGTATTTTTTCTGGTCCTTTCTATTTTGATTTGATTTTTATTTTTTATTCATTTTTATTTTTAAAATATATTTATTTTCCAACAACATTAAAAGACACTTTTCAACATTCTTTTTTTCTAAGATTTCGAGTTCCACATTTTTCTCCCTTCCTTCCCTCCCCCTTCCTTGACATTGATATAGGTTATATATGTATAATCATGTTAAACATATTTTCATATTAGTCATGTTGTAAAAGAAAAATTAGAACAAAAGGGGAAAAAAACCATGACAGATGTGAGAAATCACTGAGTGTTTGGTTATGGGAGGATACCATTAGGTCCATCAGAATAATTCATTACAAAGGCAGGGGTCTCTGGGTTATTAATTAGGCTGAAAGACACAAACCTATGTGCAGGAATGTGGAAAAGACAAAAAGAAAGATAAAAGAAGTGACCCTGACCAACTACCACACTGGAAGAGTTCTTCTAACTTGACCTGAGCTGAGATTAGGCCAAAGTGGACTCAAATTAATGAGGGGTCAATCTAAGGCCTCTGACTTTTCAAAAGTGCACATGCTTAATAAGCTTTATGCATAGCAACTTACAACCTTGCTATGATGATCAAGGTTCATCAACAAAACATGCTTTGTATGACCAGGGTGGAGGGGTATATTAAGTGGTGACATGAAGTGGGCATATCAATTGGATTGTACCACTGACCTATCATGACTCGGAAGGGAGGAGGAGAAAAGGGTTCCAAAACGAATAAAAGACTGAACATTGTCTCAATTCAGGGTTCTCTTCACTAGGGGAGTGTCAACTTCCTGCAAGAAATGTTAAATAAAAGAATCCTTCTGTCACTCCAGGCTAAGTTTCATTATGAGGAGCCAGGAGACCCTGCTTTGGAATAAGTGGGCTCTGGGTTTATTTCTAATAAAAAGGGAAAAAATAAAACAAATTTTTATAATTAAAAATAGCATGCTTTGGTATGCATTCAGTCTCCTTAGTTCTTTCTCTGGGTGTGGATAGTATTTTGCATCACAAGTCCATTAGAATTGTCTTTTGATTGTTCCTATTTTGTTTTTTTTTTCTTTCAAGGCAATTCATTCTGAATTTTTAGGGTTTTTTTTTTTGTTTGCTTTTGTTTTAAAAAAAACCCACTTCATTCTCCAATAATAACTTGAGTTATGGTGGGTATTCTTTGATCCATTTCCCCTCTCTCCTCTAAGAGGAGGGTTTAACTTTTAATATCAGTTAATATGTAGAATCAGTCAGTATTGGAATTCAGGTCCGCTGATTCTGAGTCCAGGGATTTAAGTAATTTTTCTCAAAGCCATAGAGGTGATTAGCAACATACCAACACTAGAACCCTGGATTCCTGTTTCCCAATCCAGGACTTTTCATTGTATTACATTGATTCTATTGAAAATCAAAACAAAAACAAAAATCAAACAAAAACCAACTCATTTATTTTACTAAAATACTTTTAAATTCCCAAAATACCTAGGTCTCTATTGTCAAAATAATCAGTAAAGAATATTTTGAAAGTGAAAATATCTGGACTATAAAGCTAGTTTTTTATTTCCTTTAAGTTAAAAAAATACAAATATCTATAATATTATTCCATGTGAAATTTTTAGAGGTTTCTAGTGCAAGAGTCAGAAACTGAAATGTAGTTTTCAGCTGAAGGTTTGTGTTGACAAGCTGGAGACCGGGTTAGAGGGAACTTCTTCTCTTCAGTTTTGGACTGGGAGGCCCTGAAGGTTAGGATTAGGTGTTCTATGAAGTCCTATTGGCAATAGGGGCAGTCACGTGCTTAGGTGTGCCTTTCCAAGGAGAGGGAAAACTTTCTAGATGAAAGGTCAGAAGGTAAATTTTAAGGTAGAAGGCTTAGAGATAGGATTTCTGTAAGTGTCAGCATTTGTGTCAATGATGCTTAGGTTGTGCTTGAAGTGTTTGTTAGGCTTAGTTTGGAAGGAGGAGGAAGAAAAGAAGGGGAAGCAAAGGTCCAGGAGGAAGGGGACAAAGAAGAAGAAAAAGAGGAAGAAGAACAAGAAGCAGAAGCAGCTTAAGGGTTTCATTAGTCTTTGTCAAAGTCATTGTCCTCATGGTGGTTGTCCTCGTAGTAGCAGCAGAGCCTTTCAGAGGCCACTGTTACCAGAACCTTTATTAACTGCTTGTCAGACTTCTGGTGATTAATAGTGTATTCAACTAAGCTAGACTTCAGAAAATAGTCTATCAGCAGTCATAAAGGGAGCATGAAGAAAAATAGAGCAACAAGATCTTTATCAAATTAGATATGGACAATTGACTAGGACAGCATGAAGAGTCATGGAAGATAGGAATCTACATGGATAAAACCCCAGATCAATTTATGTACCATGGTATCAAATAGGGAAGTTGGTAAGAGGGATGGATTTGAGGAGGAAAATGAATACTTCTGGACATGTTGAGTTTGAAATGATTCCTATTTGAAATATCCACTAGACAGCTGGTGACACAGGACTAAAATTAATGGGAAGAAATTGGGTTTCTCCTTTGCCACCTCAGAGGATTCCCAAGAATTTGTACCAGACTCTTTATCTCTCTCTATAGTTTCTCAGCTCCTTAACAATCAATGATCATCTCTACAAAGGTGACTTTCAAAACTACCTCTTTAGCCATAATCTCTTTAATCCATCATCTATAACTGGATATCCTATCAGCATCTCAAAGGCAACATGTCTAAAATGGAATTCAGGAAACTACCCCCAATCCTGTGACTTAACCAATTTTTACTCTAAATGTCTCCATTTCTTTAGATGTCAGTCTGATCCTTCCTTAGTCACAGGATTGGACCTTGATCTTGAAGTTCTCTTTGACTTTTCATTCTTACTCAAATGCACCCTCCAATCTGTTCCCAAGTTTTGTCTAACTTCTTCTGACAAAATTTTTCATATCTATGCCTTTTCCACCATAGGTCCTGATGACTGATAGTATAAAAGATTTTGATCAAATAAACTACCACTGTGTACAGACATCTGTTCTGGCATTTCTCCTAGAGTTTTCAAATGCAAACACTATCTTGATTAATGCCTTGGCTGTTTCTGAAACTGCACTGTTCCTCAGGTAGATGACCATCTTCGAGGTGAAGGATCTTCCATTTTAGGAGGATTCTGGCAAGAATTTTGCCCAGAATGACTAAGAGAGAGAGAGAGAGAGAGAGAGAGAGAGAGATGACCCCTTGCACTGTGATTGTCATAGGATAATGACCCCCCAAAAGGAAAAGGATATATTTTCACAAAAATATTTATAGCAGCTATTTTAATGATGGCAAAGAATGAGAAATCAAAGGGATGTCCATACATTGGGGAATGGCTAAACAAGTTATGGCATATGATTATAATGGAATATTATTGTGCTATAAGAAATGACAAGCAGGATGATTTCAGAAAAAAATCTGGAAAACCTTACATAAACTGATGCATGGTGAAGTAAACAGAACCAGGAAAACATTATATACATTAAACAATATTGTTTGATGAAGAACTGTGAATGAGTTAACTATTCTCAAAACAATCCCAAAGGACTAATAATGAAGCATATTATCTGCTTCCAGAGAAAGAGCTGATATGTTTGAATACAGATTGAAGCATGCTATTTTTTTCTTTTCTTTCTTTATTTCTTTTTCTTTTATTTTAGTCTTCTTGTATAATATGAAAAAGTTTAGGAAAAGTTAATGAATATACATAACCTATATCTGATTACCTACTGTTTGGAGAGGGGAGGGTTAGAATTTGGAACTTAAAACTTAAAAAAAGTATTTTAAAAAAGATTGCAGGTAACTGAGATTGAGAGAAAGGTACATAGTGAGTGTAAGAAAGCTGGAAAATACAACAAACAGTGGTTTACATGCAAGAAGAGGAGTTAAAGACATCATCAAGTACATACAGTATGTGAAATGGAGGTGGGCTAATTATAGCAGAATATGAGGGTAACAAATCCTGTAACCACAAAATATTAAAAGAACAAGATGAAACACTTCACAACTATAGATAAATTTGCTTTGGAGGATGTACGGAAAGACAAGGACAAAAGTATCACAGTATAAAGCATAGATGTATCTTAATCTACAGTAATAGAGGGAGTATCCACAATCAAAGCATGGTTCCATTAAAGAAGCAAAATATTCTTGTTACCTTTTATTTCATGAATACATCTCATATCACTTTAGGATTTTATGCCTACTATTACTCAAACATTTCAAACTTCTTCCTTAATTATATTGTACTGAATAAAGATCCCTTATAGATGATGAGATCTTCTAGGAAGATCTCTTTGTAACTATTCCACTGATTTTATCAAGTTCTAAGAATGTCAAAGAGCCTCCTTAAATTTATTCCTTAATTTTTTGAAGTAATTTGTTCTAACTTTCCTTAGAAGGGAAAAAGTCCGATAGATGAGGAACTTGATATGCAAAATAAGAATAATCCCTACATCTGAACTCTCAGTCCACAATTCTCAGGCATAGTAAATGAATAATGGAAGGGGCCCAACACTGAATGTGAGAAGTGTCATTGGGTTTACTTGCCTTTGGAAAAATGAAGTATTTTGATAACCTTAGGTTGTATCTTGAAACATCAGCCCATATTTTAACAACAAAATATGATAACTTATCACAGAATACCAGTTTCCAAAGAAATAAAGTACACAGTAAGTCAATTGACAATGTGAAGAAAAAAAAAGTTTGATGAATTTTTTAAGAAAAAAAATTACACGAGAGAAATGGCATAAAAGTTATCATCAAAGAAAAGAAGATGACCTGGTCCAAGAACAAGAAATAACTGATGGAAAGTCTATTTATTCCACTATTTTGCACATACTGTCAAAGTATAATAATTACAATATAGTTTTTGCAACTATATTCCTGATCAAAAGTTGATTTTCTTAGCAACTTTGTAAGGAATAGAATGTGTCCTCCTTTAGACTTTGAAAGGAAAAGCTCTCATCACCTCTCAACTTGGGTTATTGCAGGAAGTTACTGCCCTCCATAGTCCAGGAAAGAATTGTGTCCTCATTTAGATTTGGAAAAGAATAATTGTCCTGCCCTCTAGGCACTTAAATTCACAAAAAAATGTTACCTCCAAAAGATGTCTCCCTTTGATATCAAATAATAGAATGGTCTCCAGTTTTGTCTGTCATATATTATGTATATTCTGTTCCCCTCCCTTTGCTGCTGAATAAGTTTTCTGATCTCCCTCAGCTTGGGGTGACCATCTTTAGATAGTCTCCACCTTTATGTTAATGGTAAATTACAGAGAATAAAAGTTAAAGTGCAATCTATATTTTTTCTGTTATGTGTTTTTAATCCTATGTTTAAAGGTTCACAATACATATCCTGAATATACATAAATTATATATAAATATATTGTACAAATTATATAGTGTACCAATAAATTTTACATATAAACCTTTGAATCTATCTCATCTCCACTATAAAGCTATCACCCTCAAGCTCTCATAACCTCTCACCTGGGTTATTGCAAGAAGTTACTAATTTGTCTACTCTCAATCTTCCTTCCCAAGGTTACTAGCCTGTATTGGTAAAATGAGTTTCTTTGCTGGTGATTTCCTATAGCAATGAAATCATCTAGAGACTTTAGGGGCAGGGGAGAAAGAAATATGGTCTAATCGGGTCCTCCTCTACTCAAAAGTCTTCAGTGGCCTACTATTATCTCCAAGAAAACAATTGCAAATTCCTCAACCTATCATGTAAAGTCTTCTGCAATTTGACTCCTATCTATAGCTGACTTATTTTAAATAATTCATTTGTTAACATCTGATCTTCCAGCATTTCATCTTCTATCACTGTACCCTTGCACAGGCAGCTGTATCCAGCACTCAGAAGGCAATCCATCTTTACTTTTACCTCTTAGAATGTCTACCTTCCTTGAGAGCTCAGCTCATGGTGCCATCATGATACATATAGTATTTAATTAGTCTCTTCCAACTCTATGATTATATTAGCTACTCTAATTTGAAGAATTCCTTTCCTGAAATAAATGTATATCTATTCTTCTGTGTACATGTTTATCTCTCTATTAGAAAGTAAGCTTCCTGAGGGCAGAGACTATTTCATTTTTGTCTGTACCCCCAGTAGTTACCAGAGCCTAGGACACAGTAGATTCATAAGAAATGTTTGTTGAGTTATGATTAATTGACTGAATAAAATTAATGAAGGAACATTAACAAGGTAGATTATTCTATTATTCAGATGTGTTTGTATTTTGGTCAAGAATACTATTTCTTAGTTACAAAATTTGCAATGCTTTATAATGGATAGTTGCTTTTCTTAGGGTTGGATCATTTTCTTTATCAAAGATATCAAACTCAATAGAAACAAAGGTCACTAACCAATGTAAGGATCCCTGCAGGCCTCATATTGACTTAGAAAACCACATTATCAACATTACTTATGTTCTATAGCATTTTTATTTATCTTACTATATATTTCCCAATTGCATTTTAATCTGGTTCTACAGTACTCATATGTATCATAGCCACATTGGTTAATAGGTTAATGCATGTTTGACACCTCTTATCTATATAATCTATAGCACTGACTGAAAATCAGAACTGGGGGCCTACATAATATCTAATAACTCAGTTTATCAATGTTCTTTTGATAAATTTATTTCTGGTTTCAATCAATTTTATCTAACTCCATATGTTTAGAAAGTAATTATATCATGCCCACCATTGAATTGGCATCTTGTAATACAACTAGACTCCAGTTAGTGTAATTGTGAAGTGGTCACATACATTTTATATCATTCCAAGTCATAATTATGCTAATTATAATAATTGGTTCCAGAACAATGGCAATATGCAGTGCAAATTCAAATAATGCAACCATTTCACAAGATTCATTATTTGCATTAATCGGGACCTAGTTGTAATACTGTGCACTAAAAAATCCTTATATATTCAGATAAGATCCATCTTAGGCCTATTAAACATAGGAAATTCATGTTCTGTCTTAAAATTCATCTCTTTTTTCCTTATACAAAAAAATGTTTAATCATGTTATTTGAAAGATTTTCTTTATTCCCTTCATACTGGTTTGAATCTCTTAAGATACTATAGCTACATGCAGTTTTTTATTTATTTTAATAAAAAAACTAAGACCCAAGACTTCAGATTCCAAATCCAATACTTTTTTCTAGTGGACAATGTAGACTGGCTTTAGGGAATACATTGCTGTGCTCCTTGGAGCTAGGACTGAGAATGGAATATTATTAGTAAACTTCATTCTTTCATATTTTGAGGTATGTTTAGCTCTTTGGCTAGCAAAAAGTCATTGAACTAGAAGGGTGTTTAAGAGAACAGCTGGTCCATCTCCCTTCTTTTAGACAAGTGAATGTCTAAACCATCTGGGCTAGCATGAGGGCAAAAGTTATGTAAAAATATACAAAACACTGAGTTCAGGCTGTCTCCTGTCTCTATTCCTTTGAATAGTCTACATCCCCCACTCCTCTCCCTTTACTAAATCTTCACTTCTGTGTCTGATTTCTTGCTCATGAATGAACTCAGGTATTACCTGAATCAGGAAGCCTTTCTTGATTTCCCCAATGACCATTATTACATTATTAACTCTTGTAAGAGCTTTTTTCTTCTTAATTTACCTTGTATATACTTATGTGTGTGTGTGTGTGTGTGTGTGTGTGTGTGTGTGTGTGTGTGTGTGTGTGTGTATATATATATATATATATATATATATATATATATATATATAAAATCTTCCTTCCATCACCACCTCCCCAAAGTAGAAAATAAATTTTTTGAGTTTGGGAAAAGTATCCTTTTGGCCTTTCTCTCCCTAGGTCTTAGCCTTCCATATAGCAGGGTTTAATAAAATTTTATGCAATCAAATGATACCTTTCCCCCAAAATAAATCCAATACAATAATTCTCATCTTCAGGAAAAGGGGAAAGTGAATTGAATATATTATCAACTCAGGAAGTATGTAACCCAATAGGTTTATTCTCAAACTTATCATCAAGAATGGGATACATGAAAATTCACTCAGAAATGAGTAAATATAATACCCAAGAAGTAGTCTGAATTCAATCTGGTCCATGATGGTCTGGGCATACCACCTACTGGAGATGATGGAATAGAATAGAAGACATCTCAAATTCTTTTCTGATCTTATATTTCTGTAACTATCTAGTACCACTGAATTGATTCCTGCCTCATTTCTAAGTTCCTTCTACATCCTTTATACTGGAAATAAATGGAGACATACATACTTCTGTGGAAAGAGGGTATGCATGGCTACCTTTTAATGCTAGAGGGCTATGTAATGGACACTGAGAGTATATTAAGTATACAAAAAGTGCAACACATCTTCTTAACAATATAGACATATGTATAATTTATGAATCATCAATTCTATGTCATGGTTCAAAATCTTAATAGGCTTCTGAGCAGATGTCTTAGAAAAGATTTCTAATGATACAGACCAGAGGAATTATGGCCCCATTTTGGGTTGGTCTTGACACAATAATTTTGCAGTGATGAAAGTTTAAGTTCCATGTCTACTGTCCATAAAACGTCTGACAGCCACTGAATGACAGGCAGCTCTTGAAATTGCTTCCAGTTGAATACAATCATTTTTCAGTGACAGGCAAAGCAATGTCCAATAATTTCTTGTCTTCATGGGATTTTTTTTTTCATTTTTCTCCCCCCAAGACGTTATAGATATGTATGTATGCACACACACACACACAAACATATACACAATCAGACCCATATATGACTTCAAAATAATTCTCTGAGCTTTTGTTGTTTACATTCTGTGATGCAGGGAGTATGTGTGTATGTGCATATAAGCAAATGTGTATATATTGTATGCAAATTACAAAAGTTCAGAAAATTACAATGAAGTCAAATAAGATTCAATTTAGTGTCTAATAGGAGGCTCTGAAAAAAAAACAGAAAAATTAAAAACAAAATTTACACCTCAAAAGGGGTTTATCATATCTGATAGAGAAATGTATTTTCAGAAGTAAATGACACAAAATTTATATGATCTAAAGTTCTCTGAGAGCTGCTCAGTTAACTTCAGGAGAAATATAATTCAAATGGCCATTGCTCAGTTTACAGATCTTCAAATCAGACAATGGGAACATTTCTCCATTTTAACATGCCATCATAACCTGGAAAACTAGCCGAGGTATACTTATCCTGTGAGTGTCACAGAATAGGGCATAGTTCTGGTGGGCTTGTGCTATTAAATCATTATATTAGACATAATATATTGAAGAGTAATATGAAGAAAGCTATGAAATGTTTTACATATTTTGCAATGTCCCAAATCCTCATGTGGATTTTTATTTGTTCTCCACATGCCTTATTTCACCATATAATAGCAGTTGGAGCAAAATTGTGAAATAGGCAATGTAATCACTATCCCTCAAGTCATCCATAGCTCATGTTAGCCCCAAGTTGATTTAGCTGGTATGTACCATTGGACCAGAACATGTAGCAATAAACCAAACTTTTAGCTTATTCCCAATCAAAATATTCTTTTCTTAGGTCATTCACTAAGGACCAACATCTCATTGTGCTCAGAAATTGATAAATGAAGATGTTAATGGCTACTAAATGCTAACACATTATTACCTTTCCCTGATAGTATCTGCATTTTTATAGCAGCTTTTAATGCCATATCATAGAAAGGCTACCTAATGATGGGAAGTTTAAACACTGAGGTAGGGCAGCAGCAGAGATAATTTTTACTAGAAAAAAGTACCATTCCTAGAAGCCTGAAAATCAAACCACTCACAGTCTACTTGCTAAATATCTGATGTGATCAAATAATGATCAAGAAAGTCAAAGAGCAAGTATGGTAAATGAATTTTTCTGCATCAGAACTGCACAAAGGTTAATACAAAAAGAGCTTCACAGGCAATGGAAAAGGAGGATCACCAGAAAAGTTTAGCATTTGCACTCAGATGAGTAAGTCAGTAACTGCCAAGCACACCAGAGACCAGTGAGAGATACTTGTAGCCTAAAGAGTTCTACATTCTGGAGACATCAAGATTACAAGGTTTCCCTGAGAAAGTTCAGGAGTGCCCAGAGACCCACAGCCTGGACCTTTGAAGTCAATGATCAATGTGGTATGTTCATAAATGCTGCAGTATTCAGACAGACAATGGACCATGGATTCCCAGATCCCTAGAGTCTTGTTCTGTGGTGTTACAGAGGGCTGTGAAGATATAAAGCTCTGAATCTCACATATCTTGATGAGACAGAATCATAAAAGAACCTAGATTATTTAGGTCCAAATCTAAAAAAGGGCCAACTACCCCACCTACAATCCAGGAATTAGACCCTCATACAAAGTCCCAAATCATGGACTAAATCTGAAAAGATATGTAAACATGAGAAATTATAGACCACTCTAAAGAATTATAACTGATTCAAAGATATTCAGAAGTTCAACCTAGGATGAAATAATCTATTTCTAACAACTATAAGCAGTCACTCAAAAAAAACTGAATTTTCCACAAGGACTACATAAACATTTAGAAGGAATAAAGAGAATTTTTTAAAAATTTAATAAAATTTCTGGAGGAAATAATTGGAAGAAGTATACTTAGTTTAAAAGAAAAAGTGTTAAATTTTACAAAAAAAATGGAAATCAAGGGGGAATTAAGTGGTGCAATGGATAGAGCACTGATCCTGGAGCAGAAGATCTGAATTCAAATGCAGCCTTGAACACTTGATACTAGCTATGTGACCTTGGGCAAATCATTCAACCCCATTGTTGGACCAAAAAAAATGGAAGTTATGAAAAATAGACTAAACAAAATAGAAATCAATGACTCCATGACACTTACTAGCTGTGTGACTCTGGGAAAGTCACTTAACCCTATTTATCTTAGTTCCTCATCTTGTAAAATGATCTGGAGAAAGAAATGACTAACCACTCTAGTGTCTTTGACAAGAAAAGTCCCAAACTGGCAATAAAAAGTCAGACAAAAATGAAACTATACAATAACAATAACATTGGCAGTCATTATAGGACCCTAAAAATATACTGGATACTTATCTTCAGGATAGAGAAACCACTCTGGGAGTATATACTAGCTGGGCCAGTTTGAGTTCAAGCTCAAATCTCACATATGATCCTTTGCTTTGTGACCTTTCTTAAGCTGCATTTCCCTCAGTGAGTCAGTCTCTTAATTCCAGTATATATAACTCATCCTTAGACTTGTATTCCAGCTTGAGGGAGGAGAGAATGAAGGGACCTGTGTGAAATAGCTATAACTACTTAGGGCCATATAGAGACTTCCAAGCTCAATTTTCAGGTATCCTTCAACATCTACCAATAAGCCAGTCAACAGTATGCTCCATTGTATCGGACCACAGGAATCCTTTGAACTTGGTGTAAGACAGGGACTTGTCATGATTTAGTGCTGTAGTCATTTATTTAGCAATCATGTATTTCAATTCTTTTTTTTATGTTTTTGCAAGGTAATGGGGTTAAGTGGTTTGCCCAAGACCATACAGCTAGGTAATTATTGTCTGAGGTTGGATTTGAACTCAGGGACTCCTGACTCCAGGGCCAGTGCTCTATCCATTGCTCGACCTAGCAGCCCCAATTTTTCTTAATGAGGAAATTGAGGTCTAGAAAATTAAATGACTTGCCCAAGTTCCTCTGACTCCAAAGTCAATGATCAATCTTTCCAAGGTACCTTATTACCTACCCCTTGTTCCATCCCTTTTCCTACCTCCTTTTAGTGTTCTGTTGTGCAAAGGATTTTTTTTCCTTTTCCTAATATGGAATGTTAGGTTGTTGCAGGTGTGAGCTGGGAAAGTCATGCATTTTTAAGCATTCTAAATAGTACATTAGTTCATAATGTGAATATTTTGAGATCTGATCAACAATCCCTCTTCTTAATACATTAAGTAAAGCAAACAAAATTAGTCTGTTTTATGGTAGGTACTTAACACAAATCCCCTAATAATGTGTTTGAGTACAGAAACCATTAATAAATGCATAATACCCAAAGACAAGTTTGATTAATTAAGTCATATATGTATTCTTGTAATTAAAAAAGAAAAAATGAGGCAAATGGATGGGATTCCTGAGTATAGAATACAAAGGCTTCCTCTTTCATGGCTTTTGTCTTTCTCTCCTATGATGGAAAGAAGGTTACTGGTTATCAGAGCTGCCAAAAAATAGCTATGGTATAGTCACAAAACACCCCCAGACTCTGTGACTTATTAAAAAAACACTAGTATTTATCTGTCATTTGCTCACCCAATTTTCTTCAAGTGCCTGCCTGCCAAAGTCAGTTAGTTCATTTTTGAGGGGGCAGCTAGAACTGCTGTGTCAATGAACAGATTAGGAGGCAAAGAGACCAATGAATCATCTAGCAGATGGTATAAGGGCAAGGTCTTTTAAAAGTACAGGAATTTTTCCCCAATTCAAATATTATCTCTGAATAGTTTCCAATTCCTTATATTCAGCATGGGGGATTTACCTATAACAAAATAATCATAGTGGGAACCCACTGAAAATCAACAAACATTATCCAGTGAGATGTGGCAGATTGGCTTTATCTTCTTAATCCCCAAACTGAATTACAAGTAATCAGAGAGATTATTATGTGCTCAGTTCTCATATTCTTATTGAGAACTTGGCATTGTTTCTAATACAGTGCATAGTGGACAGTCCAGGTGTTAATACTGTAGAATGTAAGTCCCTTGAGGGAAGGGACTATTTCTTTTTTGGTAAAACAATCGGGATTAAGTGAATTTCTCAGTGTCCCAAAGCTAGTAAATTTCAGGTGTCTGAAGTCATCTAGTTGCCCCAGGGAAGGTACTATTTTGATTTTGTCTTTGACAATATACGTACCAGGTCTTCATCCCCAAAAGTGGATAGCTTCCTTACATTTTTTATGATATAAAGTCCTCATAGCATATCATGAGGATATTAGAGGAAGATGCAAGTTATTCAGTGGAAAAGCATTTGACCACTCCTGTCTGCTAACATATTAATGTCTTGAATCATCAATCTACTATAATTCTTTCTTCCAACTCAATTTCCCCTGAAATCAGAAGGTGTGAAGAAAATTATTATTAACTGTATATCCCTATACAAGTCACTTAGCCTCTGGAAACCTCAGTTTCCTATTCTATAAAATGGGGGTAGCAATAACACCTATTTCTCAAGATTGTTGTGAAGACAAAATGAAATCATATTCATAAATGTTCTTTGTGGGGTAGCTAGGTAGCACAGTGGTTAAAGCACCAGCCCTGGAATCAGAAGTACCTGAGTCCAAATCTGGCCTCAGACACTTAACAATTACCTATCTGTGTGGCCTTGGGCAAGCCACTTAACCCCATTTGCCTTGCAAAAAAAACAACCTAAAAAAAGTTATTTAAAAAAAAGTTCTTTGTAAACTTTAAAAATGCTACATGGATACTAATTGTTATTATCATTATTATTTTCTGTTTTGGTTTGGGGATTGTTATTCCAAAATAATCTTAAAAGCAGTAGTCTGCATTTATGACATGGACAAAACATTCCCACAAAGAACAAACATAATCAGCTATACTGGCAATACAGGGTAAAAGCAGTAATTCCCAAAGGAGGAGTAAGGAGTATCTCTCCATCTTGAGGTAAGTAACATTTTTTGAAAGACTATGGCTTTCTCCTCTTGTCTGTTTTACCTTCCTTTTGAAATATGGTGTTCACAGACAAGAAATGGAACAGAATTTAATTGATTGCCCAATGAGATACCATCACAATTAAAATCATTTTCCCTCTTTAGCCTCTCAGTAGTGAAGATACAAGACAAGAACCTGTGATCAGGACAGAATTGCATAGATTTGGCTCTTATTAAGTCAGAGTTGCACAGTGGAAAGAGTAGTGGATTAACACCCGTCTACTGTGATCTGGGTCTGGAATGGGCTAGATGAGGTTAGGTATATATTACTATCATAATGCAGGAAATCTATTGCCAAGGAGAAAGTGAGGACTCCAAAACCAAGGGTGCATCATTACCTTTCCATTATTTAGTAATGTTTTCATGAATTACTAAGTCCAATAAATAAATAAATAGACATCTATTGGCCAGCCTTCTGGTAATGAGCTTACTCAAATATACAGTCCTCTATTGAACTCATACTAAAACTCTTTCCAGCTTGGTAGGCCTGACAAATCTTGAGATCTGGAACAGAGACTTTGAGTTACTAAGATCATCTTCATTTTATGATAAAGCATCAGAGTAGGATTTTGCAGGGGATTACATAGGCTTATCATTAAAAATAAGTACCTGAACTATTAATACGCTTACTAAAGAGGTAAAACTACCAGATTTTGTATTTATCACACATTCATCTCACTAGGGTCAACTGCTTTATTTTTCTCCAAATGACTTATTCACATTGCTGGATTAATTTTCTTCTAAAAGGCTATGAGCTAATTAGTATTTTAAATGATCTTTAAAGCTTTTCCAGGGAACTCAGGCTTATTTATCTTACAATTGATATGAATGTTGATTTCTTTTTCTCTTCTCTTCAGAACATTATGCAACTTGCAAAAGTATTCAATTATTGTTTCCTAATGTGTATAATATTTATTCCTTCAAGTATTTAATTCCTATATATTGACTTTCTACGTGGAACTATTAATTAGGATGATGCTTTTGAAAAATAAAATCTTACAAGGTTAATCTCAGTGCAGGGTCCTACTCAATCCATACAAAAAAGTTTATAAAAATTCACAAATTTTTATTGATTTTGGTGTCCAAATCTTCTAAGACCCCAAACGGGTGCTTCTTCCACTAGGTTCCTGCAGACCTGTTTCCATCCTCCTTGACTACCCTTTTTATTGTATATCTATCCCCTCAATCAAGACTGATCATTCACTTTTTCTGTTGTGTGCTCTGTATTTCTGAATTTGGGGATTTTAACCTTCAGTAACCCCCTATGTGACAAAATACATAATCTCCACATTTTTTTAATTCAGGCAGGATAACATATCAGAAGAGATATCAGTGGATATTTAGTCAAACCCATTCCTAAACATCTCCTCTATAGTCTCCTTGACAATCATGTGCCCTTATAGTCTAACTTGGAAGACCACAGGAAAGAACCATAGGGACCATCTAGTTCAACCAACACAAACAGGAACTCTTTGGAGTCCTCAATAAATTTTTAGAACCCTGAAACCAAAAATCTCTAGAGGTGATGGTTCCTCAATTGTACCAACAATACCACCAGTCCAGTTACTATCTCGGGATTTATTCCAGTGTTTGAGTCTCTTGAGATATTTTGGGATCTTAATCCTATGACTACATGAGCTGATCATACATGTAGGAGGCAGCATCTGACTAGGTACAAAATGCTCCTCTTGAAGGGAGGAAAACATGTTTTCTAATCCTACCTTTAACTTAAACACATACATACATCTGCTGGCCTGAGGCAAAGTCAGTTGCCCCAGGAAATATCCTAATGCTAGAAATTTCTGGCAAGTCTATCTGTGGAGGATGCTTCCCATGCTAAGAATTCCCCATAACAACTAAATCACATTTGAATCATATACATATATATATATATATTTTAAACATGATCACTTCTGTTATAGATTCTTAACAGATAAAAAAGCATGATATAAACAGAGAATATTGTATGTCTTGGGCTAGTAGATGTATCCATATGTTAATGTATTTATAATTCTACAGTCTATTGCCAAGAAAATATAATGAAAGCAGCAATATTCTACATCATAGATCTTTGCCCTAAGAAACTCAGCAAGAGTCCATGAGCCACACTCTTTTAATAACATTATGGAATAAAACAAGAATATAGTTACCATTAAACATTTAGGAAAAAATTCCTGAATCAAATCAATGGAGCCAGGCAACAATCTCATACACTGATCTAATGGATGAAATCCTACCATTTCTTCCATCTCTAAACATAGATAGATAGATAGATTAGATAGAGATAGAGATAGAGATAGAGATAGAGATAGAGATAGAGATAGATAGATATAGATGCATATATTCACATGCTTATACATATGCATATATATATAATATGTATACTCACAATGAAGATTAATAGATATCCACAATGCACATGGAAATTTGGGGCATTAGGAGTGAATTAGAAGGGTTTAAGTTTAACGGGCATTCACAGGACCTTGACACCAAATTCTTAACGTGTGTGTGTGTGTGTGTGTGAATGTGTATAGGTTTGTGAGACAGACATAAAGGAAAAGACAGATAGAGAAAGAGACAGAGTTTCAAAGTGAAAGTTTAACAGACACAAAGACATATAGAAACAGAGATTACAAATAAAGAGATAAACAGAGAAAACATAGGGGGTACTGAAAATGGGGCCTTTCCGAGAATACGATGGTGATTTTTTTATGTATATAGAATCTGAATCATTTAATTAACAAGTACAATCTATTGGTTTACAAAGGAGAGGAAAAAAAACCAGCTACCCTACAAGACACCAGAAACTGGTGATTTAAAAAAAATGATCTTCCAGAATTTAGTTTGAAAATAAGGAATTTTTTAAAAAGTGAGAACCAGTAATAAGAATAGATAATCACTTCAATTTCACTAGCCTAAGTGCCAAGTTTCCTCCCACAATGAAATCTGAATTACAAATCTCTAAAAATAGGAATTTCTATTGGAGACAGTGACCAGGCAAATGGCACCACTATAATTTGATAAAAATTTACTTAGCCAAGCCTATCATTTTAAATCAAGCAAAGGGATTGAGGTTTTTTCTTTGGAAAAAAAATAGTTTTTGAATTGATTTATTGAGACCACCAGTGAAGCCTAGAAGACTAAAGGCAGCTCTGATGTGTTATTCAACTTGTGCTCTTTTAAAAGAGTTAGTGATAAATTTCTGACATATGTCCTTCAAGCACAAGCTCAGTTCTGTACTACGGGAAGTATTAAGTCTATATTGAAATCTGATTGACTCTTATCAGCCCTCTGATCATTTTACAGCCACTTGGGGTATTCTTAAGGTGACTTCTTCCTAGTTGAAACCTCTACAACTACAGAGATAATTCCAGGCTTATCTCATCTACAACATCTTCCCCCTTTGGGGGAAAATTGACTAAAAATTTAGGACTTCATGCTCATGACTGGGGCTTTCTGAAGAACTATTGTATAAATATTTCTAAACTGCACTGTCCTCCAATGGAACAAACCTGCAATTCTCTTTGGGGTTTTGCAAAAGTCCTCAGTTATTTTAGATAAAAATGGAGCCTGATAGAGAAATCTTAAAGCAACTGCTGTAGCATCACAGTTCTGTGGAGGATTTTTTAAAAGTCCTCTAAAGGGGGATACTAGGTGGCACAGTGGATAGAGCACCAGCCCTGGAGTCAGGAAGACCCTAGTTCAAATCCAGCCTCAGACACTTAATAATTACCTAGCTCTTTGACCTTGGGCAAGTCACTTAACCCCATTGCCTTTAAAAAAAATGTCTTCTAATGCTTCTGTGGTCCTTAAAGCATCTGGAACCATCCTTAGGACCTTAATTCTCCATACTTTCTAAGTTACTTAGATCAGTTGGTTACATCTTTTGAATGATCAAGGTCACAAATTTGCATAGAAGAAACAACAGTCTATAATCTAACCCTAGCCAACAATCTATGTTTTGGGTTAGAAAGGTGGACCAAGAAATGGCTCAGTGCATTACAAACTATGAAATAAATAAGCAAAAGATTTTTGTACATTTTCTATTAATAACCAATTGTTTTTGAATGCTAATTAAAGTATACTAGTTTCACTTTTTAAAAATTTGTTTTATTTTTTTTTCTTCTCATGGTTTTTCCCCTTTTGTATCAATTGTATATGTATAGTCCCACATCAGATTACTCAATATCTTAAGGTGGAGGGAGAGAAGAGTGGGAGGGATAAAAGGACAAAATGGAACATTGAAAGTTATCTTTACATATAATTGGAAAAACAAATTAAAAAATTAAAAAATAAATATCAAAAAAAGCCAACTGTCATCATTTTTTTCTCTTTTATCTATTCTGGTTCTAGATTCAATCTAGCTCTGGCACTGCTATTGTGACCTCAGAAATATCACTTCTTTAAGTCTCACTTTTTTTCATATTTTTAGGCAGCTAGGTGGCATGATGATAGAGTCAGGGAGTCCTAAGTTCAAATTCGAGCTCAGATACCCAGACCATGTGCCTGAGTCAATTACTCTCTATCTGCATCTGTTTTCTCATCCATAAAATGAGAATGATAATAGTACTTACCTCTAAAGATTTTGTGAGAGTCAAATGAGATAATATTTGTAATGTATTTCACAAAGTACCATATAAATACTAGCTGTAGTGGTGTATAAAAAGCAGATGTTTTCCAAGGTCCCTTCTGACTCTAAATTTAGAATCCTTGGGTGTATGTTATTTGATCAAGTTCTTTTTAATTCACATTCCTCTGCACTATAGGTTTAATTTCTTTTTGAATTAAAAGGAAACCTGCAAAAATATTTGGAATGCAAGGTCTAAAAACTACCTCTAAAGGAGTTAAAAATTATATATAACCTAAGGGGGGGGGAAACAAACAAACAAGAAAGACCAAAAAACCATCACAAAAAGAGAGGCTTACCAAAGGGGAAAATAAAGACTTTAACAGTGGAAGTCCCTTTATCAGTATCCTAACAAATAACACCTCCTGTGCCTTAAATATTTAATGTGAAATCTGTGGATTTATATCGCTTACAAAATGCCAGGGGCTTATTATCTTTACAGTTGGCATGACAGGAATATTCATATCATTCACTTCCACTGTCTAAGACAACAGGAATTCCTCCAGGTGCTAATGGCAGATAACTTGCACCGGGCTTCAATAATCTACTAATTATAGAACCCCTCAGGTAGAACAATGTCATTAATCTGATTAAATTATTTATATTGCTGGAAAGCTAAATCTTATTAGGTCGTTGGCATTTTATTTGATTTCCTGGTATGGGTATGCAAAGGGAAGAAACCAGGCACTTCACTCTACTTTTATCAGCTACTATGAAACTGAAAAAGAAATAGTGATATCAGCCTTTATACTAGCTGTCCTTCCATGTCTAAAATGTATTCCCTTCCCACTTCTGCCTCTTAGAATCCCACAGATGCCATCTCTGACACAAGACATTTCCGGATTCTAAACCAACCCCATTTCCCATGTGTTTCTGTATGTGTGTGTGTGTCTTCTCTCTGTCACTCTGTCACTCTGTCTCCCTGTCTCTCTATGTCTCTCTCTCTCTCTCTCTCTCTCTCTCTCTCTCTCTTTCTCTCTCTCATTTCTTATATATGTTAATATACTTCCTTGTGTAGAATATAAGCTTCTTGATGGCAGGGACTGTTTGATGTTTCAATGTACCCCCAGTGTCTAGTCCATATCCTGTCACCTGGTATGCTGATTGGATTGATTCACTGAATATTGCATGGAAAGGGGCACTGCAATAGAGGCAAAAATCTGTCTTTACCCTATGTCATTGCCCACTTTCCTGGAGCACTCTAAAGGTGCTTAGAATTTGCTAGTCCCTTTTTAGAGCAACTATATTTCGGTCGAGTGCTTGTTAACTGAAAAAGCAGCAGGACCAAAAAATGCTGATAAGATTAAAGGTCTATCAAAACCATTTACTGTTAGAGGTACTGTCTAAATTAAAATGAGGAGGTTTCATTTTTGCTGAACAGATCACTGACAAGATTTCTGCCTGTGCATATAGGAAAACTCCCCATGCCAAATGTGCATTTAATAGCCTTACAATTACATTGTACAGACATCCTTTTTTCAGGCTGTTAGCAACATCCTGGTCCATTTCCATATCAGTGCTAGTCTAATAGACGTTTAGTTAGAGGTTAAGGAAAGCTTAGAGATTAGATTAAATCCAATGGCATTTAAGCACTACTTTATATGGTTCCTCATTTGCAAAGTGTTTTACTGACTATAATTAAACTAGGTGATTACTGTTTCATATTGCTTTCATTTTTTTACAGAATGAATTATCCCTAAATGCTACAATTCTGTTTACTTTCTTTATTCTTTTCAGAGATCAGACCAAGTAAAAGATGTGGTAAGAGAAGAATGTTTTTTTTATTTTGTATTATAATAACCAATGTGATAAGATGGTTTAACTTTATTGATTCTTTCTCAATATCATAGATGATAGTTCTAGAGCTGGAAAGGATCCTAGAAACCATCTAGTCAAATCCTCTCCTTTTAAAAATGAGGAAACTGCCCCCCCCCACACACACACACCCCAAGCAATGTGACTTGTCCAAGGACAATCATGTAAGAAATGACCCAGGCTTATTTAGGAATTACTAGTTCATTTCTGTTCTCTAATATTCATCATCTGTCCAAATGATACAATATAATGATTGTAGAACTAGATGACTTATTAATTCAAACCCTTCATTTTATAGATGAAGAAGCTGAGATCTAGAGAGATTTGGCTACTGAACCCATAGAATGTGGATTTATATAATGAGATATATAAGTGTATAAGAGCAGCTAGGTAATAGAGTTAATAGAAAACCTCCACCTGGAATCAGGAAAGCTGAATCAAATTCTGTTATTTAATCTAGACTGGAGTGAACCTTAAGAATTTGCTTTGAAATAGGCCCCAGATCAAGAATACTAATCCAAATTTAGGTCACTCCTATCTGTAGGACTCTCAGACATACCCTAAGAAAGATTCTAAAAAAAGAAGAAAGAATAAAAAGTAAAAGTTACATGATAACTTTACTAAATATTTAAAAGAAATAGCAAATTGAACATTATATATTTACAGTTTTATGTGCAATCGTCTTTTTTCTATTCTACTATATTATGAAATGTTTAATTTGTTTAAGTTCAGAATAAGGTAAGTAATTTTTAAAAGGCATGGGATACAAGCCAAGTGACTGCATAATTGTCATCTGCCGAAAGAAACTGGAAGAGCTAGTCACCAGGTACTGATCTTTTTCCAATACAGTCAAATAATGAAGATCAAGGAGCCAGATAAGAAAGAAATACTTTGTGCCAAAAGAAAAATACTTTGTGATTTTGAAGAGGGTCATCTGTCTACTCCATTTTATTATCATCAGCTAAGTTACAAAGAATGAGCACTTTTAAATAAAACAAATCTACAACTGTGTGGGATAGGTTTAAAAATCTTGGCTGAATTCCAACTGGAAGATCCTTTATAACAGAGTTTTCTTACCAAGATTAGCCTTCCAGGTGCAGCTAGATATGATAGTCTTCCTTATTTTCTGAAAAAAAAAAGGACTGGATAAATATTTCTGCACAATTTAAACCATTATCAATGCGAATAGAAAAGGGTTAGATGAGATGATAATGCATATCTAGAAAATGAGTAAAATGACATTTATATATACAATCAAAAGTAATCAAGTTATTAATGTGGTTAAAAACTGAATAGCAAATTACTAAGCAACAATTATAAGCATGTATATATATATAACATTACTAATAATAGCATTTTTATGGTACTATAAAATTTGCAAGGCACTTTACGCTTATCTCATTTGATCCTCACAACAATTCTGGAAGACAAGAAAACAGGCAGAGAGAGATTAAATGACAAAGTGAGCATGAGTAATGTGGCAGACTGTTAACATCTATTATAAGTCTTTTCCATTGTCCTTTGAATCAACTATGTGATTGAGTTGAAAAATATGATTACACTGAGATCATTGAATTCATGTCTTCCTGCTTCTAGGTTTATCCACTAAGCTACTCAGTTCTTATTAAATCAATATAGGAATGAGACATTTAAAATTAGGTTTTAGTACTTGTTAAGACCATAGGACAATAGAATTGATACTAAATAAGACTGTGGAAATCATCAAATCCAACCTTCTCATTTAACAAACGAGGACACTGAGGTTTGGAAGGATTAATAATGATTTGCCCATAATCATATAAACAGCAACTGTCAGCAATTGAACATAGGTTTTCTTGAATTCAAACCTATTCCATTTTTCTCCTGTATCACACTCCCCCCCTCTAAGCAATCCAACCAAAACAATTCTTATACTGTCATCCCCCAATTGATAAATGGTAAAAGGATATAAACAGACAGTTTTCAATGAAGAAATCAAAACATTTTTGTCAAATGAAAAATACCCTAAATCATTATTGATTAGAGAAATACAAATTAAAACAACCTTGAAATATCATTTTATTCCTACCAGATTAGCTAAAATGATTGAATGTAAAAATGGAAAATATTGGAAAGAATGAAGAAAATTGAGGCTTTTTTGTTGGTGAGATTGTGGACTGATCCAACCATTTTGGAAGCAATATGGAATAATGGCAACTATATGATTGAGTTGATCATTATGATTAACCTGAACTCATTAAAATCTTCCATTCTCAACCAAATGGCATTATGGGGCAAATATTGGTGTTTTTTAAATCAATTGTTATTCTTTTTTTAATTTTGGAAATAGCAGCAAAAAGCATTTTGAAAAGAATTTGGCAAATGCAATATAAATCATTCTCCTGCCCCTATTAAATTCTGGACCCAGTTCTTTGTCCATCTATAGGAACTCTCCAAGATTCAGTTCAATTAGCTCAATGGGCTGCCTGTAATAACTACTTATCTAAATCTAGGCAGTAACTGTTCATCTTGATTTTTACCTGTGTAGAAGATTAGATCAAGGTTATTTCATAGATTATGAACCTCACTGAAAGGTCCCCTAAAAGTCTGGGACTTGATGAAATCAGCTCAATATCCTCCACAAACTAGAGCAGCTGAAGAACCTCTCTGAAAATAGGAAATCCCTCTTCTCAGTTGCTAGTAGTCTTCCCTGCCTGGAATGTAATAAGACTTAATGAAGGTTTGTTGAATTGCACTGGATTTGAACTTTGCATGAGACATATTCCATGACCCTGGCAAACACTTTCATTGCACATATGTCTCCCTGTTTGATGTCTTGTTTGCTATTGATATTTTACCATCAATGAACAAAATTATCACCACAGTTGCATCTGTGATAAAATATGCCTACTACTTCTAGTCAAACTAGTTCAAAAAGCAACTACTAAGCGTAATAGTTGCTCACCCCCACCTTCTGAGAAAAGATATAATTCCTATCTAAATCAGAAGTTCTGTCCAAAGAAATTAGTTTGGACAGAAAAGAGTGTCAGTTTTATTGAATAAGCATAAATTTATCTCTCTGTACTGAATCCTGCCTGATATGTATGATAGAAAGATGCCTTCAATACAATAACCCTTTGGAAGACATTCCTATCATGGCAGGAGCTAGGTGAGAAAGGATCATGTCATTTTACCATCCCCTATTTATTCAAACTCTTATAAAAATTCAGTCATAAAGCATAATACCAAGAATGAGAGGAGTTGAGCATAAGGTATCAGTTGCAAATTACAATATTATCAAGGAAAATGTGGAAATTTCATAATTCTCTTCCCATTGGTGAGTTTATGATACCAGTCATCATGCCCCCATCTGAGAGGAGCCAAGTAGATTTTCTGGTCTTAGCTACCCATTTCCATTTTTTAATCTGCAGGTCTTTCTAAGAGATTGAAGAAAAATATTAGGCAGGTAGGAACCAGTTAAAACCACTGGCCAATTCTTAGCTAATGCCATACCTAAACAGATTGTCCTTCATTCTCAAAGAAGACTATGATATCAGGAGTGGTGATGCCATGACAAACACATGAATTGGATTTGAGCGAGGTGGTGTTGTACTAAATCACCAGCCTCACTTTCTACTCTGAGCCACCTGGGTCCAGTAGCTAGATATGAATCAGGACAACTGGAGATAGCCCTAGATGCCAGATAATCAGGGTTGAATAACTTACCCAAGGTCACAGAGCTAGTGTCTGAGGCTGGATTTGAATTTCCATTTGCCTGCCTCCAAAGCAACTGCTCTAACCACTGCTACACCTAGCTGTCCCTCATGCCTAAACTACCATGCAGAGCAAGGTCCACATAAGCACATTTAACAACAAATATTAAATGTACACAATATCAAGTACTCATAGATAAGAAGAATCTGTAAGAAACTCTCCTTTCTGGTACTTTGCTATTCCTTTCCTTATCATTCTAAGCCTGGAGGATATTTGTTATCTCCAAATAGAAACCAGAAGTATTTTTCCATTAAAATGTCTTGTGCTTATTCAAGTTTCCAAGGAAATCTTTACTGGCCTCTGAAAAACACCCTTCCAGTAAGTTTCTGCTTCTGAGGAGCTAACCCAGGTTTCTATCTCCCTGAGCAGACTTTCTGGAGTCACAGTCAGGCTAATGGTGTAGACTACCTTTTCCATGAAACAGCACTGTCAGACTTTGGCGCCAAGAGTATGACAATATATAGACAAAGACATGTACCAGTGTTTTAATCACCAAACATCCACAGCGGACAACTAGAGTAAATGAGCAAAATGTCACAAGACAGAACTCCCATAAACAGGTCAGATCACTAGGAAATTTTTCATCCAATAATAAGTTATTGAAGCTGACAGTAGTCCCACTTTTATGAGTTGAGATTATGATTATCCATTACAAAAATGTATTGCCATGTATTTCTTTACTTGTAGCTTCTTTTGATATTCTTTAAAATGCCATTAAAAATGTACTGAAGATCCCTTAAACCGTTTTTATCAAAAGATTTTTCTATTTCTAATTGTTTTCTGTCTTTATTTCATAAAACCATAGATATTATATAGCTACTAAGTGCCATAATTCTTTATCTTGAAGAATTGCTGTTTTGACACAGAAAATATAGAATGATATGTTTCTGCTACTTGCCTACCTTGAATTTAAAACAACAGCCCAGAAGAAATTCAGAACTGAAGGAGAATGTCCATTACTACCTGTGTCCATAACCCTATGCTGGAAAAGGCATTATTATATTGATATATTTTACCTCTTTATAGTGATATAAAAAGAATAACTCATATCATTACAAAGTATCAATAATTAACCCCTGTTCACAAAACTAAAACATAACATCAGAATTATACAACTCTAGATTTTATGTTCTGTGAACTTCTGGTATTTCAACTAATGCTCTTCTTATTATCCTGATGTTTAGTAGAGAGAGATAGGCAGCTTCACTCTCCACTATTCTCCTTCCCATTTTCTTCCTTTTCATCTTAAAGTTCCATAAAACATATTTGTAAGACTCCTTGAAAATGCATTGTTGGGGTGGCTAGGTGACATAGTGGATAAAGCACTGGCCCTGGAGTCAAGAGTACCTGGGTTCAAATCAGGTCTCAGACACTTAATAATTACCTAGCTGTGTGGCCTTGGGCAAGCCACTTAACCCCGTTTGCCTTGCAAAAAAAAAAAAAAAAAAAACCTAAAAAAAAGAAAATGCATTGTTACCAGTTCTTCTTAGGTAGATGCCATCCTGACCTGGAGTCAGACCCATTCGCAGAAGCCATCTTCTTTTTCACTTCCTCAATTTGCTTTTCTCTCCTGCATCCTTTTCCCTGAATTGCTTTCAATTAGGCATGGAGTGGAATGGGATACAAAAAAGAAGAGTTCATTCATAAAGGTATTTGTGGAGAAACATAAAGATAAAATTCTGTGAACAAAACTAGTCTTTGACATTGATCAAATTTTAGAGAAATTGGGGGCGGCTAGGTGGCACAATGGATAGAGCACCAGCCCTGGAGTCAGGAGTACCTGAGTTCAAATCCGGCCTCAGTCACTTAATAATTACCTAGCTGTGTGGCCTTGGGCAAGTCACTTAACCCCATTGCCTTCAAAAAATCTAAAAAAAAAAAATGTATTGTGATTTTTAGGGCAGCTAGGTGGTGTAGTGGGTAAAGAACCAGCCTTGGAGTCAGGAGTACCTGGGTTCAAATCTGGTGTCAGACACTTAATAATTACCTAGCTGTGTGGTCTTGGGCAAGCCATTTAACCCCATTTGCCTTGCAAAAAAAACCTAAAGAAAAAGTTAGAGAAATTTAGCTTAGAGTATTTCCTTTTACCTCTTGAACATATGTTATATAAAGAGGAAACAAATAGATTAAAAACTCAGTGAATCTGAGTCTTTTACTTTTTTCAGGGCTTCAAGGTATTAGTGAAAAAAGTACTCCAAAAAAATGCATGTACTCCTTGGGCCCCCAAGTACTATTTTCTTTTCCACAAACACAGGTTTTGTCTTTGGACAACACACTTGGGCTGTTCCCATTTTTCCTCAATAAATCTCTTGAATGTGCAGAATGTTTTTGTTTCTTTTTTAGTTCAGTGGATTGCTGGAACTTCATACAGATGTATGTTATCATTGAACAGATTCATGATGTTGCACTTATTTGTTATCATGAATGGCCTAGAAAGTAGAAATATTGATAAGGTTCTGTTTTGTTGGTTTGTAAACATGGAGATAAAATTTGATTGGACTAATACTGCTCTGCAACTCAAAGAACACAAGACCCTCTAACAAAGCCCCCAGCTATAATAATGATATACTACCCACCAAAAAAAAATATTTTCATATAGTAAAAGATACAAGAAAACATGTATTTCCATCACAATGCCACCCTGTGACTGAAGTCTTGTTCTGGTCGTGAAAAATAAATCTACACACAAAATTGCAATACAGAAAATTAGCCCTCTCTAGAATTACAGACTGATTGGACTGGCATGGAGGTGTTAGAGTTTGTATGAGGCAGATAGAGACAATGTAGATTAAGTGCTTTGCAAAACTTTAAAAGCTAATATGTAAGTGTCATTTGCTGTTATTCAAATGTTAAACTCCTATTCATGTATTGTATAGGATAGATTGATGTGAAGGAAAAAAGTGAAGACAGAGATATCAGCTAAGAAGCTACTATTACAATGGAGAAATGGATCTCAGAGTCCATCTAGTCTAATCTCATTTAAAAGATGAGAAAACTGAGACCCTGAGAAGTTAAATAACCTGCCCTAGATCATATAAAGTGCAAACCATGAAGCCAAGGACTATTTCATTTTTCATCTTTGTATATAACATAGCATTTTCCAAAATGTAGAAAATGTTAATTGAACTGGATTGTATCCGTAAGCCTACCTCTTTTTAGTAAGTCATTAAAGACCTCATATAATATTTTCTTTCCACTACTTTTCACTATGTAAAACAATTCCAATGATCATCTCTCACCTGCCTCTTCTGTAATGTTTTAGAAATATGTTTATGCTCTAAACCAAGATAGTCTTGGACTGCCATATCTTTCTGCTTGACAGGGAGATTGGGCTTTTGTTAACTGAGGTTTATTGTTCGTCAGGTTTGACTATTATTTAAACTTCTCATGAACTGATAGGCAATAACTTGTTTAACCAGGTTGGTTGAGAAGTAATAACATTTAATACATTGATTGGTCATTATGTTTAGCACCTTCCAGACTTTTCTTAAAGGCCCTCTAAAACATGATTCTCAGTCCATTATTCCCTTTTCCAACATTTTATTAATTCAATTAAATAATTTTTATGAAATCAAGTATATATATGCATGGGAAGATGCAGAAATGAAATAAGAATGATATCTTGGGGCAGCTAGGTGGCATAGTGGATAAAGCACCAGCCCTGGAGTCAGGAGTACCTGGGTTCAAATCCGGTCTCAGACACTTAATAATTACCTAGATGTGTGGCCTTGGGCAAGCTACTTAACCCCGTTTGCCTTGCAAAAACCTAAAAAAAATGATATCTATCCACAAGGACTTTAAAATTGAATAAAGCATATACAAGGTAAATATATTCCAAAAAAGGACAAAGATTTCTGGTGTGTTGTCGCTCAGTGGATAGATCACCAGCCCTGGAGTCAGGAAGAGCTGAGTTCAGATACTTAATAATTGCCTAGCTGCCCAAAGTCAATTCACTTAACCCCATTGCCTTGCCAAAAAAAGAAAAAGAATTTGAGAAGAAAGGACTAAAAAGTTGGAAAGAACACTGGGGCTAAAGTGAAAGTGTCTGAATTCAAATCTCAGCTGCTTCTTACTGTTTGACCTTTGGCAGGTCAATATTTGTCACCAGAAATTGGATAATGAATCTATACTCTCAGACATTAAAATACATCTCCTTCTACATAGAGGGAAAGAGTTAGAGAAATAGAATGTTGCATGCTTTGTTAGATATGTTCAATAAATGGGTTATTTTTTACTTAAATGTTTTTTCTATGCTATAAAAATGGGTTTTTAAATATAAATATTTTATTTGTTTTTTAATTATATACAGTAGTTATTTCTAGCTATCATTTTTGTAATGTTATGAATTTTACAGTTTTCCCCCAACCTCCCTTCTCCCCCCCAGAGAAGGCAGTCTGCTAATCTTTATATTGTTTCCATGCTATAATTTGATCAAATTTGAATGTGTTGAGAGAAAACTCATATCCTTAAAGAAAAAATAAAAATAAAAAAAGTACATAAGACAACGTTTTTTAAAATTTAAGGTCTTTGATCTTTGTTTAAACTCCACAGTTCTTTCTTTGGATATAGATGGTATTCTCCATCACAGATACCCTAAAATTGTCCCTGATTATTGCACTGATGAAATGAGAAAGTAAAATGGATTATTTTTAAGATGAGGCAATGTATTCAGAAATATGTGTGATATAATAACAAAAAGGATCACTAAAATTTATAGTTTTAAACTTGTAAGGAAGTATGATAAAAAGGACTTTAGAGGTCTTTAGAGGTAGCGCAGTGGATAAAGTACTGGCCCTGGAGTCAGGAGTACCTGGGTTCAAATCTGGTGTCAGACACTTAATAATTACCTAGCTGTGTGGCCTTGGGCAAGCCACTTAACCCCATTTGCCTTGCAAAACTCTAAAAAACAAAAAAACAAAAACAAAAACAAAACAAAACAAAAAGACCTTTAGATAGATGATATGATGATCTACCTTCTTTGTTATCTCAACTCTCATCAATAACTTCCTGGTGATATGTTCAGTTTCCAAAGGAATGACTCTGTTGTGGTAATGTAGATTATATAAATCCATGTACCTATTTTCCCAAGATCCTATTCAATCATAGTCAGAGAATATCAGGCTACATTTGTGTTACTTGATTTTTTTTTTTTTAGTTTTCAATTTTTTTCCTTCCTCATTCTAACACCTCATAGAGAAGGTCAATATCATATATATACATACATATATATATATATATATATATATATATATATGAAACTATATCAGTTGTTTCTCTAGAGGTGGATTACATAGTCCTTCATAAATCTTTTATAGATGATCTGAATATTCATATAACTCAGAATAGTTTAGTCATTCATATTTATTCTTCAAACCATATTGCTAATACTATATTGAATGTTCCATTTATTTGACTTTTCATTATGCAAATCTTTTTCATGTTTTCCTAAAATCAACCTGTTCATCATTTCTTACAACACATTAGGTTGTAGAATTCATTCACGAAAAACTAGTACTTCTGGTGTGAGGGCTGCTGAACATTTTTCAGGGCTACTTTCCACTTTTGTTTTATACCTAATGCACCCAACTCTCACCTATGGCTCCAAGAACCTGTAGCATGTACGGTGTCCACTCACAGGTAAACCATTTCAGCAGGTGGACTAAATCAAGTTGAAGGTAACTGAGGGGTTTAACCCTTCATTGAGTTAGGAGTGGGGGAGGGGGCTTCTATATGAAGACTACTGACAGTAAAATGCATAGATAAGAACAATGTGTCCCAACAATCATGAAGGCTTTTGAAGAAGGCACTGTGGTACACTTAGAGTTTGGTTAGACATCAGACCAAGGTCATCTACTGCATTCTGAGCCATCACCTTTTGTCTTGACTTTGTCTTGCCATTGAACTTTGATGACTATGGAAGAGAGATTGAGACCAACAACTTCATGCAAATCTGTTTCACTGAAATCCAATTTATGTGAGAATCAAAAGGCATAACCCATATCATTTACCATTTTTACCTATCTCAAAGTCCTGTGGAGAGGCAAGTGACAAAGCAGTAGATGCAGATTCACTGGGAACTGTGCTCACAATCCTGTAAACAGGCAGCCCAGGCCTGAGGCATCTTCTTATAGTAAGTAGCAGTGGGATTCAATACCCTCCCACAGCTCCACCAGGTGTCTAAAAAATCTTTTGAAGATTACACTGTTCTCATTCTGGTATGAGGAAGGAGCTAGAAAAGGTGTTCTAAAAATTGTCTGCTTTACTCAACCCTGGTCTATTTACCAATGTGGATGGTGATCCCACCTTGTGGTCAAAGTATGCATACCAAAAAAATGCACAAAAACTTTTGTGAAGATGATCCCACTCACCATGAGTGCAAGCATGTTTATGGACAACATAAAATCCAGTGGAACTGAAAGACAAACAGCTCTTACTGCAAAAGAATTTAGCAGGCATTACATTCAAATAGCAGTCTTGAATGAAAGAAGGTTGGGTACTGAAGTCAAAGCTGGATACATGTTATTCTAGAGTGGCTGCAATGAAGAGAAGCACTGTGAAGCTGGCATAAGTTTTGCAATAAAAACTAATCAAGTCAACAAACTTGTATGCCTTCCAAAAGGAGTGAATGAGAGATTCATGACAATGTGATTGCCACTTGCAGGAAAGTGACATACTACTACTATCATCAGTGAGTATGCTTCCACCATGATGAACCCTGATGAAGTCAAGGAAAAGTTTATGAAGACCTGAAGACTATCATCATCAAAGCACCAAAAGAGAAGTTTATAATTCTGAATGACTTTAATTCTAGACACTATCAGATATGGCAGGAAGTCCTTGAGAAGAAGCAAGTCAGAAACAATAACAGCAATGGTCACTTAGTACTGAAGATATGCATCTCCTGACTTTCTCATCAGCAATATAGTCTTCCATTTAGGTAAATTAAATATGATAAAACTTCATGGATACACCCTCTCAGCAAACACTAGCACTTAATAAATTATATCATTGTAAGAAAAAGAGACAGAATGCAAGAGTGATAAAGGCAATGCGTGACACAGAGTGCTGGACTGGACATAGACTTATTCTCTTCAAGCTTCACATTCAACAAATGTGGCTTTCCCAAGGCAAGATAGCTACCAGAAGATTTAGTGTCAATAGATTAGAGTGCTTCCCTAAGCAGGAGTAGTTCACTGCCAACTTGGAGGGAAAGCTAAGCCAACACACACACCATTAGCAACAGTGCAACAGAAAGGAGTAGACAATTGTCAGAGATTTGCCATACAGTACTGCACTTACTCATCTGGGTCAGAATACTCATGAATATCAAGACTGATTTGATGAAAATTATGAGGTAATTTAAAAGATGCTGAATGAAAAATGAAAACACCACAGGCTTACCAGCAGACTAGTTCATCCATCTCTAAGAATTCAGTGTTTAATGACATCAAAAGTAAAGTGAAAGCTGTTTGTCCTTCATTCTCAAAAACCATGACATTAGGAGAGGTGATGCCATGAGAAGTATATGAATTGGATTTGAATTGACAGGGGAGCTGTGTTAAGTCATCAGCCTCGCTTTCTCCTCCAGGATCATCTGAGTTCAGTGACCAGATATGAATCAAAATGACTGGAGATGACCCAGGATGAGAGGCAATCAGGGTTAAGTGTCTTGTCCAAGGTCATATACATAGCTAGTAAGTGCCAAGTATCTGAGGTCAGATTTGAATTCCTGTCCCTCTAATTCCAAGGCCAGCTCTCTACCATTGTGTCACCTAGATGCCCTGCAAAGTTTACAAAAAAATGCAGAATTTTTAGTTCAATAAGAAGGCAAAAGAAATTGTTTTACATTCTTCATAACAATCCAAAGTGTTTTTAATAATCACTAAAGGCTATTTATGAGCCAAAGTCATATGGTACAGCTTAACTACTCAATACTACTGGAGTCACATTGTTTAGTGATAAGGACAAGATTCCCATAGTGCTCTCGACAGCCCATTACTAATCAATACTGAAGTCATTGATCATATTCATCAGATTGAAGCCAATCCTTTTTCTAACCAAATTTACAACTGAAGAAGACATTTTGAATATCATTAAGTTTCTCTTATGTAGCAAAGCACCTGAAGATGATTCTGTTCTGGCTGAGATTTACAGAGTGGGGGGGTCCATTGCTCATATAAAAGCTAACTGAAATTTTTCGTGTTATATAGCAAAAGGAGGTTATCTCCTAGGAAGTCAAGGATGTCCATTGGTTGTTCCATGACAATCATGGGAAGGATCTCTCAATCTTTGCCAGCAAAATTCTTGCCAGAGTCCTCTTTAATAAGCATATTCTTCAGGGGCAGTTAGGTAGCAGGAGGACCTGAGTTCAAATCTAAATTCAGACAGTTAATAATTGCCTAGCTATATGATCTTGGTCAAGTCACTTAACCCCATTGTCATGAATAAATAGATTTTAAAAAAAGAATTCTAAAAAAATTTAAGCAGATTCTTCATCTGGAATATGGTATTTACCAGAGAGCCAGTAAGGCTTCAAAAAGGGCCAGGAATGGTCAATCTGGTGTTTCTTGCCAGTCAAATTCAGAAGAAATGCCAGGAGCAAAACAAAGATCTGTACATAACATTAATTGATCCAATCAAGGCCTTTGATGTTGTCAATTGGGAGAACTTATGAAAACCTATGTCGAAATCTAGTTGCCCAGAGAAATTCATCAATACTGTATGTCAAGTTCTTGAAAGCATGCTTGCCCACTCTTAAATAATGGATGATGTTTTTGTGCTTTCCTGGTTAACAATGGAGTAAAGAAAGTCTGTATGCCTGCTCTCATGCTTTTTAGCACAACATTTTCAGCTACTTTCAATGAAGATGAAAATGACATCAAAGTCAACTTCTGTAGCTAAATTATTTAACTTGAAAAGGCTACAAGCCAAGACTAAATTGTATGGAGACTTGATGGGCAACTTTTTGTTTATAGATGGTTGTGTACCCAATGCAGCCTTTGAGCCTGAGATGAAACAACCTGAATTAATTCTCTTGTAAATATATAAATATATGTGTGTGTGTGTGTGTGTATAGTAATCTTGACCTAACAATTAACACCAAGAAAACACAGGTTTTCCACCAAACTAACACCACACCATTTAAATATAGCCACATTTGTTACAACAAATAAAAGAAATTCTGAATACTGTAGATAAGTTCAGACACCTCTGCACTATACTTCCACTGATAATTGTCATATGTATTGTCATAATCAGCTGTTTGGGAGGCTCTGGGGGAAAACTTGGGAGATAAGAGGCAATAGAATACCTACTAAACTGAAGGTCTAGAGAGGCAATTCTGTTGCATGCCTGGGAAACTGGGACAGTATACCAGTGTAATGCCAGGAAACTGAATTACTTCCATCTGAATTGTCTTAGGAAGATTCTGAAGATTATCTAGCAAGATAAAGTACTGGACATCAAGTCCTTTCTTGAACTAATTGGTCAGGTACTCAAATTTTACTATAGAGAGCACAACTCCAGTGGGAAATGGTGGCAAAGGGCTGTCTAGCATTGTGTGCCTTCATCAAAGATGTGCTCTATGAGCAAAATAGAACTTCAGTAGCACATACATATATAGATATGGATGGATGACATATGAGGTCTTTATTTGAGAAACTGTCAATAAATTTTCCCCCAATTTTTTGCTTTTTGCTTTCCTTCTAATAGTGGATACATTAGTTTTATTTGTACAAAACCTTTTACACTTAATAAATGCAAAAGAATCCATTTTATATCTCACAATGCTTTCTATTTCTTTAGTCATTCTTTTATCCATGAATCTACCAAGTAATATGTCCCATATTCTTGTAATTTATTTATGACATCTTCCTTTATATCTCAGTCATGCATTCATTTTGACCTTATCTTAGTAAATGTTGTAAAATATTGGTCTTTACCTAGTTTCTGGCAGACTGCTTTACAATTTTCCCAAGAATTTTTCCTAGTGAATTCTTATCCCAAAAGCTTACATCTTTACATTTATCAGATCTACTCTATTCCATGATCCACCATTCAATTTCTTAGCCGGTACAATATAGTTTTGGTAATTACTCCAACTAATACAGTTTAAAATCTAGCACACCTAGACCTCCTTCCTTTACATTTCTATTAATTCCTTTAATATTCTTGATCTTTTGTACTTCCAATTCAATTTTATTAATTTTTCTAACAACAAAAAAAATTTTTGGTAACTTAATTGGGATGATACTAACAATATAGACTAATTTAGGTAAAATTGTCATGTTGAAATCGGGAACAATTTTGGGCTGTCTGCAAAGGAGATCTGTATCCAGATAAGGAGCTGTGGAGTTTGAATAAAGTGCAAGGACTATTCCCTTTAATTTAGAAGAAAAAAAAACAGATAGCTTATTGTCTGATCTTGTTACCTCTTAGACTTCTCTTCTCTTTAAGGATATGATTTCTCTCTCATCACACCCAATTTGGAACAAGGTACAACATGGAAACAAAGTAAAGACTGACAGAGTGCTTTCTGTGGGGGGGAGGGGGGAGGGAAGCAAGATGGGGGGGGGGAATGTGAAACTCAAATAATATCTTTAATAAAAATAAATTAAAAAGAAAAAAATTACATTGATTCAGCTCACTCATAAACAATATTTCTCTAATTATTTAAACTTGACTCATTTATATAAAAAAGGTATTTTATAATTATAGTCATTTAGATCCTGGGTTTACCTTAGCAGGTATACTACTATTTCATATTGTCTACAGTGATTTTAAGTTAACTATCTCTTATTATCTCTTCCTTCAAAGCTTCGTTGATGCTATAGAGAAATTTGATGATATATGTAAGTTTATTTTATATACTACTAAGCTCAAATAATTATTTCAACTATTTTTTTTAGTTTGATTTCTAGAATTTTTCAAATATACCACTATATCATGTGCAAAAAGAAATAGTTTTACTACATCATTGCCCATTCTGATTCCTTCGATTTTTCCCTCTTATTCCCAGTATTAGCATTTCTATTACAAAACTGAATAATAATGATAATGGCTATCTTCATTATTTTTAATACTTGCTAATGGCTTTAGGTAGATGTTTTGTAGCACTTAAAAGGGAAAAAATTACACTTATTTACACTTACGTAAGTTTTTTTGTTTGTTTTTTTGTTGTTGTTTTTATAGAGCAATGGGTTTAAGTGACTTGCCCAAGTCATAGTGAGGGTCAAGTATCTGAGGTCAGATTTGAAATCAGGTCCTCCTGAATCCAAGGTTGGTCTCTATTCTTTATACAACCCAGCTGCCCCCCTCTCAAGTGTTTTTAATAGGAAAAAGTATTGTATTTTATCAAAATCTTTTTCTATATCTATTGATATAATAAAAAGATTTTTGTTACTTTTGTTATTGATATGATAATGTTACATTCACAGATTTCCTTATATTAAACCAGTCCTATATTCCAAATATAAATCCTGCTTAGTTATAATATACAGTTTTTGTGCAACATTGTTGTAGTTTCCTAGCTAGTGTTTTTTTAGGATTTTTAGAGCAATATTCATTAATAAAATTGGTCCATAATTTTCTTTATCTGTTTTGTACTTCCTGGTTTAAGTATCTGTAATGTATTTGTTTTATAAAAAGAATTTGAAAGAATTCCTTCCTTGTCCATTATTCCAAATTTATTTAATATGAGAATTATTTGATCTTTGCATGTTTGATAGAATTCACTTGTAAATAATCTGGTCCTGTTCCTTTTTTTTAAGAAGTTTATTTATGATCTCTTCAATTTCTTTTTTCTAAAATAGGTTTGCATAGAAAATCTATTTTTTCTTCTGTTGATATGGAATTTATACAATTTCATTTTCATTAGTAGTATATTCACACTTTTCATTTTTGATACCAATGATTTAGTTTTCTTTTCTCTTTTTTGAAAATTATATTAACCAATGGTTAATCTATTTCTTTTCATAAAACCAACTCTTGGTTTTGTTTATTCATCTCATCTCTAATTGTCATAATTTCTGATTTGATGATTGGGGATTCTTAGTGTGTTCATTTTCTATTTTTTAAATTGAGTACCCAATTAATTGATTTACTCTCTTATTTATGTAATCACTTAGAGATTTACAGTTTTCTACTTTTGCTGCATCCCATAAATTTTGATATGTTGACTCATTATTATTATTCTTTTAAATAAAATTACCTATTATTCTATGATGATCTTTAATTTTATTCTTTATGATTAAACTATTTAGTCTCTAATTTTTAATCTGTATTTCCATGGTCCTTTATTAAATGTAATTTTAATGCATTATAATCTGAAAAAAAGATGCATTTAATATTTCTACTTTTCTGCATTTAACTGTAAAATTTTATGCCCTGACATATGTCAATGTTTAAAGGTGTCATGTACCATTGAGAAAAAGATACATTTCTTTCTATGTCCATTCAGTTCTCTCCAGATGTTAGACACATCTAGCTTATCTAAGATTCTATTAATCTCCTTGGCTTTTTTGTTTTTTTAGTTTTTGTAAGGCATTGTGATTAAGTGGTTTGCCCAAGGCCACACAGCTAGGTAATTATTAATTGTCTGAGGCTAGATTTGAACTCAGGTACTCCTGACTCCAGGGCCAGTTCTCTATCCACTATGCCACCTAGCTGCCCCTTGACTTCTTTTTTATTTATTTTTTGGTTAGGTTGATGTAAATCTCTCTTATTCTAACCATCATCTTCTTAATCTGCACACCCTTCTAAAAATCCTTCCCTTATTCTATCCCCTTACTCTACTATTTCTTTATAAGTAAATAACACATATAATACCCTAAATACATGTTATTCCCTCTTTAACCCAGTTCTGAATGGAATAAGTTTCCACCCACCCCTCTCTATCCTCTCTCCACTCTGTTATTGTTTTCATACCTCTTTTTATAACATAATTTGCTCTAATTTAGCTCTCCCCACCCAATTTTAATTTTTAGAAATAGCATAATCAACTCATCCCCAAGTCTTCTATTATGCACGACCATCTTTGAACTACTCTAGTAATTAGAACATTTTAAAGAGTTACAAATATTAGAGAAAGGACCCAAATACACAAAAAATATTTTCAGCAGCTCTCTTTGTATTGGCAAAGAGTTGGAAACTGAGGGAGTGTCTGTCGATTGGACAATGGCTAAACAATCTATGGCAAATAAATGTCATGGAGCACTAGTGTTTGGTAAGAAATCATGAGTGGGGGGGGAACACAGCTAGGTGGTGCAGAGGATGGAGCACCAGCCCTGGAGTCAGAAGGACCTGAATTCGAATCCAGCCTCAGACATTTAATAATTATCTAGCTGCGTGACCTTGTGCAAGTCATTCAACCCCATTGCCTTGCCAAAAAAGAAAGAAAGAAATCATGAGTGGCCTGCCTTCAGAAAAGTCTGGAAAGACTTCCATGAATTGATGTTGAGTGAACTATGCAGAACCAGGAGAACATTATACACACTAAGAGCAACATTGTGAGATGATTAATTTTTGTTGTTTTCTGAGTTCTCTCTGGGAGCCGTTGTTCTCTTGGTTTTTCCAATATTTTATAATCCAAGCTAGGTGTTATCACTGCCTCTCTGACTTCTCTCTTCAGGCTGAGAGCCATGACCAGGGCCCCGGTATTCCTGTCATCACAAAAGCTCTTGCTTCCTATAATCCCTCAGGGAGATATCGTCCCATAATTCCCTCCTATTTACTAATCTTAAATATCTTGTAATTCACATTTTAGGCACTGACAAAGAGCAAGAATTAAATAAATAAATAAATCCCTGAAACTGAAAAATGCTCTAATAGAAATGTTGCCTCTGGCAAGATGGTATCTGGGGTTCCTCATGAAATTAAAGAGCAAATATCTTCAACAGAAATATGCTCACTAGATAACAGGGTGTTTTGCTTTGCTTTCACAGATAAAAAGAGAGCCCTGTTTCTGACCACTCAGCTTCCTCCTGTTACAAATAGAAAAAAACCGAATAATTTCCCCTGTTATTAAACTTGACCTACAAAATGATCATTCCAAACTCATATCTTACTTTGTAGAAAGAAAAAGCTCTTTCATCAACTAGGCAATTCCTTAAATAATATATTTGACTTTGTTTTGCCCAAATAATACTGTGATATTAAGTTAGGCATTCAAATCAGAAGCTACATTCTTTCAGGACACTAGCATTCCACTCAATGTATTGTGAGACTTGTGAATGTAGGATTTTTTTTGGGGGGGGGGAGTAAGTGCCAGAAAAATCAATTAATTAAAAAGGGTGGGTGGGATGAATCAGGTATGAATTTAAAGATGTTGATAGATTATCTGTTGATACAATAGTTTCCTTTCATTTGGATGTCATGGCAATCAGGTTCTAAGAGCTCTGTGTTCAAATCTCCAGATAATGCTTAGGAAAAGAAAACCAAAAACTATTTTATTAAGTACATGAGTGTCTGGTAAAGGCATCTTACTAAGTGAAGGGTCAAAGAGCAAAGAAGAAGAGGGAAGCAAAAGACAAAACAGAGGGAGGAAAGGGAGTAATTTTTGTAAATAGTTAATGGGCCTCTATTGGGAAAGAAAGCTGAAATACTTTAAGAATTTTTAAATGAATCTCTTCCAACCCTAAAAGACAGGGGTTAATGGAGGTGGAAACTGGAAATTATTTATATATGTAAGTTGTGGCTCCAAAGTCATTTCCATAAATCTTTGGTGGAAGTTGATTATTCAATGTGCCCCAACCACATAAGGGCAGGAGTTGATGAAAGCTTAAGAGAATTTTCTTTCCTTTAGGAAGTTGACATGGTTGGTTCTTGTCCTTCATTATCAAAGAAGACCAAAATAGCTTCACTATATTTGAGAAAAATTGGTGTTTCTGACTGTGACTGATCAGACCAATATGAGCTCAGAATGTTCTATCACAGGTTGGGCACAAATAGTCCATGTGAACACCTGGGATGGTACTCTAAACTTAGATATGTCATGTTTCCTTTGAGCTACTTCAATTCTGCCTTCCTCATAGAGTGAAGTACTCTCACTGATGAGGGCATGGCATGCTGGTCAGCCCTATGACAGTGTCTACCAGGCTGTTCAGTCAATTCTAAAGTTCTTCAATGAGACCTTCAGGATATCTTGGTATGGCTTCTTCTGACCCCCTTGTGAGTGCTTGCCCAGTATTAGCTCTCCATAAAATAGGGTTTTTGGTAGGTATATGTCTGATATTCTAATTATGTATCTAGTCCATCATACTCTCTGCAGTAATGCTGGAATGCTAGGCAGTTTAGCTTCAGAAAGGACCTCAGTATCTGATATCTTCTCCTGCCAAGTGATCTTCAGAATCTTCCTCAGACAATTTAAATGGAAGAAATTCGGTTTCCTGACATAGTGCTGGTAGACTGTCCACGTTATTCAGGCATATAGCAAAGAGGTCAACACAACAGTTCTGTTTTAGATCTTCAATTTGGTAGTCAGTCTAATACCTCTTTTAAAAACTGAGCTAGCTTTGGCAACGCAAGCGTCAACCTCATTGTCAATGTATAATTCCTTGGAAAGGACTCTGCCAAGGTAAGTGAACTTGTCCACAATACTCAAAACTTCTCCATTTGCTATAATAAATGGTTCTACATATGGATGTTCTGGCTAATGGAGTACCTGTATTTTCTTGGTGTTAATTGTTAGATCAAAATTAGCACAAGCAATGGAGAATCAATCCATACTTTCTGACCTCTCAGCTTCAGAGCCTGCATTGAGTGCACAATCATGTGCAAACAGATCATGCACCAACACTCCCTCCACTTTGGGCTTGGCTTGTAGCCTTTTCAAGTTCAATAATTTGCCATTAATGCAGTAGATGACCTTGAAGCTCTGTTCATCCTTGTTGAAGGCTTTTGATAATACAGCTGAAAACATCATGCTAAAAAGTACTGGAGCAAGGACACATCCTTGTTTCACTCCATTGGTACCTGGGAAATTTCAAGACCACCATCCCCTATCCAGAATCCAGGCATGTATGCCATCATGAAATTGATGTATAATATTGATGAGCTTTTCTGGGCAACCAAATTTTGACATAATTCTCCATAAACCCTGATGACTGATGGTATCAAAGGCCTTGGTCAGATCTACAAATGTATACAGACCTGTTCTGTACCTGGTATTTTTCCTGGAGTTGTTGGGCAGCAAACACCACTGGCTATTCCTCTACCCTTTCTGAAGCCACACTGGCTCTCAGGAAGGTGACCAACTTCCAAGTGAAGGATCAGCCTATTAAGAAGGACTCTATCAAGAATCTTACCAACAATGCCTAAAAGAGAAATTCTCTTGTGATTGTCACAATCTATTCCCTTTACCCTTATAGAGATGGATGATGGAAGCATACTTGAATTCTTGGAGGATAACCTCTTCATGCCATATAACCTCAAAAATTTCAGTCAGTTTTTGGATGAGCAATGGACTCCTCACCTTGTAAATCTCAACCAGAATAGAAATCAGCACCAGGTGCTTTGACACTTGAAAGAGACCTAATGGCATTCAGAACGTCTTCTTCCATCTTAACTTCAGTTAGGGACAGATTGACTTCATCTTGAGATAAATGGTCAATGGCTTCTGCATTGATTGATGATGGTCTGATAAGAAAACTGTGGAAGTGTTCAGCCCATCTCTTTCTAGGATCAAGTCCCTATCCTTAATCAATGTGGATCTATCAGCACTGAGTAGTTGAGATACACTATATATCTTTGGCCCATAAATAGCTTTCAGGGCATCATAAAAGCATTTTGATTTATTACTATCTGCATAAAATTGAATTTCATCTTCCTTCTTACTGAGCCACGAATCCCACATCTCTCTAAGCATTGCTTGGACTTTACTTTTGATGGAATTAAATGTTGCCTTCTTAGAGCAGATGAACTATCCTGCTGATAAACCCTGTGGAGTTCTCGTTTTTTCATTTAGCAGCTTCTCTGTTTCCCCCATCATTTTCATCAAACAAGTCTTGGTTCTTTGGTCCATATGAGCAAATGCAGTACTGTACACCAGATCTCTGAAAGTTGCCCACTCCTTTTCTGCTCCACTGTTGCCAACTGTTTCCCTCCAAGTTAGCAACAAACTATTCCAGCTCAGAAAGACATTCTAGTATTCATTTTGCCTTGGGGCTGTCACTTCAGTTGAATATGAATATTTAGCTTAGAGAGGATGAATCTGTGAACAGTCTAGTACTTCGCACCACACATTGCCTTTGTCACTCTCACATCTTATCTGTCTCTTCTTACAATCACATAGTCTAATAGATGCCAATATTTGCTATGAGGGTGAATCCAGGAAAGTTTTATTGCATTTAGGTAAACAAGAAGACAGTGTTTGTGATGGAGAAGGTCATGAGATGCACGAGTCTTCAATGGAAGGTGAGCATTGCTGTTGCTGTTTCCAACTCCATTCCTTCTAGGGGACTCCCAGTCATGTCTGGTAATCTTCTAGCATTAAAGTCACCTAGAATTATAAGCTTGTCCTCTTTTGCTATATTGATGATAAGAGTCTCCAGGTCTTCATAAAATTTTTCTTTAACTTCATCAGTGTTCATCAGAGTGGAAGCAGAGGAAATGATGATGGTGGTATGTTATTTTCCTGGAAATGGGAATCTCATTGTCATGAGCCTGTCATTCATTCCTTTTGGTATACATTCAAGAAAGTTGACTAGATTAGTTGCTGTTGTGGTTGTTGTTGTTGTTGTTCTTTAGGTAGCTTTGATTGCAAATCCCATCCCAGCATTCCCTTTTACTTTGACCACTCCAGAAAAACATGTATACAGCTCCAACTTCAGTACACTGACTTTCATTTGCCAACCTTGTTTCACCCAAGGCTACTATTTGGATACCATACCTACTGAATTCTCTTGCAACAAGAGCTGTTCATCTTTCAGGTCTATTGGATCTTGTGTTTTTCTATGAGTGTGTGTGCATTCCATGCACCGACAGTGACTTAAGAAGTTTTCATAGATTTTTTTGTATCTCGACCATACTGTAGGATTCCCATGGTATTCTATGGTAATCAGGTCAGATTTGGGTAAGCAGACAATTTTTAGAGCACCTTTTCTAGCCCTTTCTTCAGCAGTGTTATTCTTAAAAGGTCTACTCAGTCACTCAAGGGGCTGCCAAATCCTACTGCTGCTTTTAGTGGAGAAAAGACCCTATGGCCCTGGGCCACCTGTGTGTAGGGTTGTAAACACAGCTCCCAGTGTAACCCCACCTGCTGATTCACCACTTGCCTGTCACCACAGCACTTTGAGGAATGGTTATGAGGGATGTCTTTTGTTGTGTGTGTAAACTGGATTTAAGTGAGGCAGATCTGCACAAAATCAGCCACTCACTCTCTCTTCCAAAGTCATCATGATCCAGCATAGCAAGACAGAATCAAGACAGCTGGTGATGGTTTTAGATGCAGTGGATGACCTTGGTGTCTTCTATGTCTGATCAAGCTCTAAATACTCCAAAGCACCTGTTTCAGCTGGCTTCATGGACACTGGAACAAACTGTTCTTCTACCCATTCCACCAGTGGAAAACTTCATATGCTTGGGGTAGACACCCCCCACTATTCACTGATGAGATTGAGACTCCCTTGGAGGTCTTCTGCACGCCTGCAGAAATGATTTACCAAGGTGTGGCTGATGTGCATGCTACAGCTTCTCGGAGCCACATGTGAGAGGCGGTTCAGGTGGACATCAAAGGTGGAAAGTAGCCCTGAAGAGGTCTTGGTAGCCCTCACACCAAGGTACTAGTCTTCTTTGAACACACCCTACACCCAGGAAGCTGACATATAGAGAAGGTAACACCTCAGTCATATGCCTATCCCCAGATTATTACATTAAAGATTTCAATAAATACATAATTGAGGTGCATACTCATAGATATGTTGGCTTCTTCCAGAGTCTTTCTCTGCTTTCAGGGACTTGAAGAGATTCTAGAATGTTTGTCTTCTCTCTTGAATTTGGGAGTCAAGAGAAAACCTTCTCTCTTTTTTTCAAGGTTTCACCAACTCCATTCCTTGTTTAGTGGGGAAACATTAAATAATCAACCTCCACAGGAGAGTCTTATGCAAATAAATTTTGAGCCATGGGTTGCATTCCATTAATTTGATCATTACATAAACAGACAAACTAAATTATTTTGGCTCTGAAGCAAGTTGTTCAGTCCTAAAGTGGTTTTGTCCATGGATTAACTTATTAAAAGAATAATACAGAAAGTAGATGTCTCCCTTAGTGATAAATTTGTCCCTTATTATATCCCAATGGGAAAATGGGAGGTGGTTTTTTGCCACTAATTTGTCTTATGAACTTCTTCAATTATATATATATATATATATATATATATATATATATAGCAATTATATAGGTTTTAATGTTTGCAAAGGACATTATATACAACTTGTAAACTAGGCACAGTTATCATTAGCTCCATTCTTAAAGATGAGGATAAGGAGGCATAACAAAAGGGAAGTGACTTACCCATATTACCACAGTTAGTGAATGTCAGAGATGGGTTTGGACCCTACCGGATGCCAAAGCCAGCATCCTATGCCCCATATAAAATAGCTTCATGATGAATAGTACTTTAAATCTCTGAGTCTCAATTTCCTCTCTTGTAAAATGAGGAGAATCATCTCTAGATTTATTGTTTAAAAATGCATTGTTTTTATTTTCTTTACCTCCAGTTTTGTGGATCTCTGATGTCTGAGGCAGAGAGTTAGAGGCAATACTTAAATAACCCCTCACTCCCAAAGGTATTCTTTTAAGTCTGGATTATATGGATAATTGTCCCAATAGTAGATTTCACTTTGTACTTGGGAACATTGCATTCACTTTATCTGGAAACTTCTTCCTCAGGCATTTGACAAGGTAGACATTGGTTTTTCTGCCCATACAAGAGGCTTTTCTTGGGAACCACAGAGCCAAAGGCACTGCTGCCATAGTGACCTAGGCCTGAATTTTCTGAAAAGCCCAGCTGTCTCTGAGAATCATGTTAAAAAATTTTCTTTCCTCTTTGGAACTCAGAAAGACTGTAATAATTTTCTAATAGAAAATTGTAGTACTTAAAGCTATAAAGTACTATGTAAGGAATGCTGATTTTAGAGTCAATGGACCTAAATTCAAATTGTTTCTCATGTTTGCTACCTGTGTGATCTTGGGCAAGTCAAAACTTTGAATTCCTCATCTTTAAAATTGGGGAAGAGGAAGTAGTGCACTTAATGACCTCTGAAGTCCCTCTAAGTTTTAACTCTCTCATGTTACTAAATACATATCTACTTTATAAGTACTCACTGGAAAGAGGTGGAAAAGACAATTTAAGAAAACTAGGGGGAAAAATAAGGGTAAATTGTGACTAGATATAAGTATTCCTAGATATTGAACTCTATTATTATGATGCCTTTGTACTCTGGACTCACCACATTGGCATGCCCAGAATAATGTTGCCCTGACCAACAGTGTCTGGCAATAATAATGTAAATACATCATTATCAAACCCCACTTAATGTCAAAAAAACATTGTAACTGTCCCAATGGCCTATTTATAACAGTACTCCATCAAAACAAAGCATTCCCCACAATTATGTCTTACCCAATTAATGATATGACTACTATACTAGGTTTGTACCTCTTTTCAGAAATTATTATATTCTACTTTGTAATGTAATTATATATTCCTATGTCATCTCACCAGATTATAAGTTCCTTGAGAGCAGGAATCATGTTTTATTTATTCTGACATCTCCTTCAATACTAGCAGAATATCTTGATCTGTGAAGTAAGTCTTTGATAAATGTTTGTTGAGGTTTGTCTTCTGTTCTCGAAGAAGAACATGACATCAGGGAACTGATGCCAGAACAAGCACATGAATTGAATTTGAGGGGGAGGGCTGTGTTAAGTCACCAGCCTCACTTGATCTGCCAGAACCATCTGGGTCCAATGACCAGAACTGAATCAGAGCATGTGGAGATGGTTCTGGATGCAAGGCAATCATGGTTAAGTGACTTGCCCAAGGTTACACAGCTAGTAAGTGTCAAGTATCTGAGGCTGGATTCAAACTCTTGTCCTTCTGACTCCAAGGCCAATGCCCTATCCACTGTGTAACCTAGCTAACCTAAATGTTTGCTGAGTGAATCCACATCTCCCTCCTCAAATCTATACAAAAGAGATAATATGATTGCCCTGGGTTCACATTCTGATTCTGTCTCATTTTAATTATTTAATCCTGGGAAAGTCAACTAAATTCTCAATGTTCTAGTTAGCCCTCTACAATAGGAATTCTAAAATCTGTGTTATGCCATAGTCCCTTTTGATAGTATGGTGAAGTCTATGATTTCTATGCTTTTAATGGATACAATAAAATATATGGGATTACAAAGGAAATCAATTATACTGAAATAATTGTCAAAATGTTATACAAAAAAAGTTGAAGAGTTCCTCTAAGACCATTAAATCTAAGAGAAAATGCTTGCCTATATTGGTAGAATCAATATCCTCCCCTGAGCATTCTCCATACCAGTTAAATCACCCATCCTATTCCTATCCCTTCTTATCTATGTAGACTGATAGTTTCCACTCATACCTAGAATATAAGCTTTCTGAGGCCAAGGTTTTTTGCCTTTGTATCTATAACATGGAGCATAGTCCCTTGCACATTTTGGTTTGTATCTATGAGCATAATGTAATATAATGGCTGGAAAGCTGATCTGAGAATCAATAAGAACCAATTCAAATCCCAAACTAATAATAATAGTTAACATTTATATATTACCTATTATATATGAGGGCATTGTGCTAAGCACTTTACAGAAACATTTAATATGAGCCTCACAACTCTGGTAGGAAAATGCATCTACTATCACCATTCTACAGTTGTAGAAACTGAGGCAAATGGAGTATAAGTGACTTTCTCAGCATCTCACAACTAGTATGTGTCTTAAATTGGATCTGAACTCAGGTCTTTCTGACTCCAGGTCTAAGTCCAAATTGCTGTGCATCTAGCTGCCACACTTGTTGGCTTTGTGTCTGACTCAACAAGTCACTTCTCAGTAACTCTAGGAAGTTCTTTCTTACAACTTTAAGCTTTCCCAGAGTGACAGATACTAATGAAATCACAGGCCTCTGAATTTGAGCACTGAAGGAATATGATAAGAGAAGGATCATTTTCTAATCTTGAGTTGAGGCAGTTGCTAGTAGGCTTACAGGAGAACTTTAAAAAGATGACTATGGCATCTATCTAGATAGGTTCTGCCCCTACTTTCAATAAGACAACTGAATTTCCTCCCCCTTCCACAGTGTGTATTCCATACAAAAATATGTCCATATGCTCCAATGGCTCTTTTCCATTCCCTACTAAAACCTACCATCAATTCAATAGTGCCTAGAATAGTCATGGAAACCAAAAATAATCCAGCTTGTTCTTTTGATTCTTAAGCAAATACTTCAAAAATCAGTCACCTTCGGGATTCTGACTTTTCAAGTGGGAAAAAATTCAGTGGATTGAAAAATTAAATAGGAGAAAGAAGCCAGACTCGATTGCCTGGGGAAAAACACAAAATCCCTTTAATCATCTCAAAGTTCTACCAGAAACAAAGACCTTTTTCTAAATATCAGTATTTTAACAGAGTTGTTATAGGACTGAGTCAAGGAAAACTGTAATCTCCTAAGGCTAGAGGCAGGTAGGTGGTATAGTGGATAGAATTCTGGACCTGAAATCAAGAAGATGAATTCAAATTTGGCCTTGGGCATTAGCTGTGGGACCTTGAACAAGTCACTTGACCTCTATCTGCCTCAGATTTTACAACTGTGAAATAGGGATAACAATAGCAGTCATTATTCAGAGTTGCCGTGAGGATCAGAAGAACTATTAAAAATTTTCAGTCCAGTCACCTGTCTACATAGTAGATATTTAATGAACATATCCATTTTCCTCACTAAATAAAAATTAATATCAATCTCAGGGCAATGGAGAGGTATACAATAGTTATAAGTCAGCTACAACATAAAAAGTAGGGAAATATAAAATAGAACCAAAGTAAGGGCTGTCATCAGGGAAGATTATGCTCAGAAAAGATGGTCTAGTCACACAGCAAGAGCAAGTGATGAATGAGTTCGCACCAGTATCTTCCCAGATTAATGGAAAGGTCCCTTCTTTCCCAGTATGGACTTGATTTGGTCATCTAATGGTAAGACATAATCTAGAGCTGCACCAGATGGGGAAACCTGAATGAATTGCAACCTGTATCACATCTACCTCAGTAAACTCAAAAATTCATATCAGTATTTGAGTATTGGAGTTCTCTCCAATGAAGTATAGCAGGGCTCTCTCCTCCACTAATTGGCCACCAGATCTCCTTGATGTAATTAGCACCACTATTCATATCTCAATCCATGTGTGAATTTGGCAGCTCTGTCAGCATAACACACCTGTTTTCCCAGCCTGTGATCTCATCTGAGCAACAACTGACAATTATCCTGAATTTATACCATCTTCATTTAGCAGTAGTTCTATGATATATTCAAATGTGAGCCTAAAATGAGAGACCTTGGTTTTTTCAGGAATGACACTGTTGAAAATTCTCATCACCAAATGCCTTCAAACTACCCCCATCAAATAGGTTGTCAGTATGGTTAACATTCCAAAGACAAGGAAAGTGAGTTATCATTCAAGTGATTATAGAACTGACCAAGGTGATGCTGGAAGTTGATAGCAATAAATAAGGGTTATAACACCTGTATCTTGAAACATTCTCAGGATTGGACCTTTTTTTCAGTTTTCTCCTCCAGAACAGGTCCTTATCTCCAACAGTGGCCACCAAATGATTTGTAGCAAATATTAGAATAGCCTGGCAAAACTGGCATCACATCGGAAAAACAAAAATCAATCAGAAAGCAGTACACCAAGCTCTGGGCAAAGCAAACACAAAACCCATAAATATGGATAGTAACAAAACATGAATTAGTCAATTCATCAATCAAATATGAAAATAAAGTTGTCTGGCACATATGAATCACTTAATAAATAAATGCCTATGGACTGACAGAGTAGAACAAAGAACAACAAAAATTATGGATAAAAGTTATATTTGGGTTTTTTTTCTGATTTCTCTCCTTGACCCTCTCAAGCTTCTTACAGAGGTTGTGTTTCAATTTCCTGTTTCAAATTTTAAAAACATTATTAACTGTATAACTACATTCAAGGTGAGAGGTGGCATATTGTAATCAATAGAAAAATGACCATGGAATCAGAAAGTGCTGGTTCAGTTTTCATGTCTAACACATACTAGTTATGTAACCCTAAGTAAGTCACAATCTCATAGTCCCCCAGGTAGCTTTCATAGTTTTAAATTACCCATGTACCTTAACAGACGGATTTAGCAAGAGTTCCCCATACCAATGAAATTATCAGACTTTCCTAGGCACTAGGGAGACATAGGCAAAAACAGAACAGTCTTTGCACTCAAGAACTTTAGTTTTTCCTGGAGAAATACAACTCATACAAAGGTAAGTACAAAGTAGATGCAAAGTATTATATAGTGATTTCAAAAGGGAGAGAAAGGGGAAAAGGAAGAATCAATAGAGGTTGGATGTAGGAGGTAACTCTGAAGGAAGCTACAGTATCTAAGAGTAAGAGGTAGGAAGGAAATAGTTCCAGACATGAAAGGCCATCCATACAAAGGTACAGAGAGTAGAGAGAGAATGCCTGTATGAAAAACAGCTAGAATCAAATTTGACTAGTTAGAAAATTGATTGTGAAGAGGAGTAATGTAAAGTAAGATTGGTAAGGGAATACATTTATGGCACTTTTTCTAACTATACATATACATATCTGTGTGTATGTGTGTGTGTGTGTGTGTGTGTAATATAGCCACCAGGATTTATGTTGAATAAATCTGAGTTTTGTTGTTTGTGTTTTTCTTGGTTCTCAGAGCCACTATTCTTTCCTCAACTCTGTCATCTTTTTGTAGCAAACTGAATCAACTCTTCTCAGGATTGCCTCTCCATTCCATAAGGAAAACCTATGTCACCCTATAACTGCTGTTTCTAATTAACCACCACCACCAGGCTGATTCTGACTGAATATCTCAGTATGATTTAACAAACTGACTTTTCTTCTTTTATCTTCTTCTTATTCCTCCTCCTCCTTTTTAATTTTCTTCTCTTCTTTCTCCTTCTCTTCCTCTTTCTCCTCTTCTTTCTTCTTCTTCTTCTTCATCATCATCTTCTCTTCCTCCTCCTCCTTCCCTATTCTGAACCAAAATTAACTTTGATTAAGGAAGTCACTGTGGTGTAATATAAACTACAATATAAAGGGCTAGGTTCATCTTATAAAATTGATTTTGTGACTCAGTGATAGAAATAAAAAATAGACAGACAAATGGAATATAAGGTAGGATGTCTATTTTCAAATCCTGGTTCTGACAAGTTGTGTTGCCTTGGTTAAGTTGAATTCTTCTATAAAATGAGAGAATTTAAATAGATGTCACCAAAGTTCTTTTCTAGCTCTAGCATTCTATAATCCCATAAAATTCAGTTAAGGACAGTGACATAAACAGATTTCTTAACAGCAAGGATAAAATTCAAATTTCATAACATCTAATCCTTAACTCCACAAAGTCACATTGTATTTTTCTTAATCTGCTGAACCCTTAGCAAAGGTTTGATCAACAGTTTAAAAAAAAAAAGACCAGTCTTATACGCTAAACTTACTGCCTGAATAGCAGCACACAAAAGGAAGGACTTCCCAAAAGCCTTGGCAAGAGTATATCAGGAGGCAGTGGGATGAGAAAGAAAACATTTTGCAAAATTTGGCATGTAATCTCAGAATGGAATTTCAACTATAATTTGTGCATTTGGACATCTGAACAGTGGAATGAATTCAATTTACAGTCAATCTAAATAAATGATTTTGCACCTTAAACACTATATGAATATATTGAAGCATTTTATTTTAATTTCCTCTCTAGGTGAATACAAGCTGTTTGAGGACAGGGACAAAGGACATTTTGTCCTTGTATCCCCAGCACAGGGATCACAGTATAAATGCTTACATGATTAGACTGGATTTAACTGATAAAGTAGTTATAAATTGTTGGATTTTTGTGGCTGAATCTATCAGACCTATCAGAAATAACATCTATTCTAGCAGAGCCTATTCAATGAATAGACATCTACCTAGCTGATTTGATTTTGAAGGTCACAATCTCTTGCAAGCTATCTGTACTATCCCTTTGAGTTAAAGCATTGTTCCCAGAATTGTTTTACTAGTAATGAGAATGAGGAATAAGACAGGGTGATGATTTATGACTTTATTATTACCTATTGTATGCATAAGCATATATTAATTTATCAGAGTAGTTAGATTGAAAGAACAGTGTCCTGAAGGATTCTTTACTCTCTCTCACCACTACCCCATTGTCCTATTTGTTGCCAGAGCCTGTTGATTTCAGCTCTTCAACATCTCTCAAATGTGCCCCCTCCTCTCCTCAGACACTGCTATCACTCTAGTGTTCTTCATCACCTCACACCTGGATAATTGCTATAGCCTGCTGCCTCAAGACTCTCTCTATTCATCCATCCTACACTAAAGTAATTTTCCTAAAGCACAGGTCCAGTCATGTCACCACCATACTCAATAAACTCCAGTGGCTCCCTATTGCATATACAAAATGCTCTGTTTAACATTCAAAGCCCTTCATAACCTCATCTCCTTCTACCTTGCCACTCATTTTATTTCTTATTCTTTGACAGATGCTCTTCAATCCAATAACTCTGGCTCCTAGCTTTTTCATGTACAAGACACTTTCTCTCTAAGCTCCAGACACTTTCTTTAACATTCCATTTGCCTTGAATACTCTTTCTTCTTAACTTCAATTCCTGATCTCCCTGGTTTCCTTTAAATCCCAAGTAAAATCTCACCTTCAACAAGAAACCCCTCTTGATTCTAGTGCCTTCCACCTACTCATTATTTCCCATTTATCCTGTAACTAACTTGATATATATATATATATATATCCTATGTATTTGCTTGCATGCACCCCCATCAGATTGTAAATTCCTTGAGGCAAGGGATTGTCTTTTGCTCTAATTGATTCCTGAGAGCTTAGTGAAGTGTTTAGCATATAAAGGAAAATTAATCAATGATTATTGAATTAAATTCAGAACTAGAACCAAACAGCCATTGAATTGAATTAAAGGAATTGGACCCAAAATAAATTTATTTTAGTAGTGAGAAGAAACTCATAAAAAGGAACAGCCATTATTATATCACAGAATGAAGGAAAGAGACAAGAGCAACATACTCTTTAATGGTGAGGAAGAATGTAGAAAAGGAAGAACTCTTGAGTGGCTATTTAGAGATCATAGATTGCAAGCTGCAAAAAAATTCAGAAACCATAAAGTTCAACCCCTCATTTTGTAGATGTCTTCTTCATTTCCTAAATAAGGCTTAGAACAATTAAATGAAGTCATGTAAGCAATGAAAGAGTCAAAATTTGAACCCAGCTCTTCTAACTCCAAATCCATCTCTCTTTCCATGTTTTTCCCCTGTCTCCCAGCACAGCATAAGGGCAATGAATAATTGAGAGAGGAAATGAATGTGGGAGGTGTTGCTCATAAGGAAAGTGGTGACAGATTTTTTTGTGCCAATTTTATGACTTTCCCTTAGGACTAGCCCTGGCAAAGATTCAACAATACCTTCTTCCTTTCCCCTTTAAAAAATGTTCTCTATTTAGTCATATCAGTGAACCTTCTCTCACTCCTACTAAAATACATTTTACTGGTTTCCTGACTGATATTTCAGAAGAAAACTACAGAGAGCAGAATCACCACTGTGATGTAGTCTGACTCCAGATGCTCATCTGAAGACCCTTTCCAAGAATAGAATTCAGCTCGGCTCTATGTTCAGTTTGCAGATTGTGTTGACAGGAGAGTGAACAGGAAGAGAGTGGTCAAGTACAGGACAGAAAGCACTTGATAAGGCCAAGTGTAGAGGAAAGTGATAGGAATAGTCCAAGCTGTGTGATGCCCATAAAGGTCACTGGGCTTTATGTGGCTAAACCACCTCAGGTTTTAGAAATTTCAAGGATCATCTGGCAGCATCTAATTTATACTCTAGTGATTTAAACACAAACATAAAGAACTCAATTACCCAAAAGGAAAAAAAAAATGCTCTGTAGATGAAAGAAATATTAAGGTAAAGTGCTTGCTGAATAGGAGCAGCCTGTGTGCTCAAAGGATGGCAAAGGAACTAAAAATATTTCTTTCTCCTTTAGTTATCTGGTCACTAACTCAGTCCATGTATCTTAAGCAGAATGCTCTGGAAAAATTAAGCAGTTCCTAGAAAATTCATAGGGCTCCCTAATGGCTGACCTCTGAAGAATTTCTATCATGGTAGAAATTCTCTTTTTAAATGTAGATATAATAGATGAATCATCTGATTTCTTGTTGGCTGAAGCTTTATGAGGTAACAGTGGCCTGGTCTCCATAGCTCAGAAAAATGAACAGGTCATTTTTTTGAGTTAGTTAACTTTGGTGCATAGCAGTAAGTAGCATGTGTGATTTCAATGTGCATAGTTGACTATTTGGGGGGCGGGTTGCAAGGCAAACAGGGTTAAGTGGCTTGCCCACAATATAAAGGGCTAGGTTCATCTGATAAAATTGATTTTTGTGACTCAGTGATAGAAATAAAAAATAGACAAACAAATGGAATATAAGGTAGGATATCTATTTTCAAATCCTGGTTCTGACAAGTTGTGTTGCCTTGGTTAAGTTGAATTCTTCTGTAAAATGAGAGAATTGGAATAGATGTCACCAAAGTTCTTTTCTAGCTCTAGCATTCTATAATCCCATAAAATTCAGTTAAGGACAGTGACATAAACAGATTTCTTAACAGCAAGGATAAAATTCAAATTTCATAACATCTAATCCTTGACTCCACAAAGTCACATTGTATTTTTCTTAATCTGCTGAACTCAGCTAGGTAATTATTAAGTGTCTGAGGTTGGATTTGAACCCAGGTACTCCTGACTCCAGGGCCAGTGCTTTATGCACTGTGCCACCTAGCTGCCCCTATGGTTGACTATTACCAAAAGTCAAATTCCATTTTCAATCTATTAAAAATGTTAGTGTATAGCAACATGGGAGTGATGATCAACCTTGATGGACTTGCTCATTCCATCAGTGCAACAACCAGGGACAAAATGGGGCTCTCTGCAATGGAGAATACCATCAGTATCCAGAGAAAGAACTGTGGAGTTTGAACAAAGAAAGACTATGACCTTCAATTTAGAAAAAAAAACCATTATCTCATTATGTAATTTTGCTCTTATACTTTATTTTTCTTCCTTGAGGATATGATATTTCTATCTCATCACATTCAACTTAGATAAATGTATACCATGGAAACAATGTAAAGATTAACGGGGGGGCGGAGCCAAGATAGCAACAAGAAGGGATCCAGTCTTAGGAGCTCTCTGATAAAACTCATCAGCTAAGGACTCTAACTAAACTTTCGAGAGACAGAACCCACAAAGGGACCCAGTGAGGCAGTTCTCCTACTCAAGGTAACCTGGAAAAGAGCAGAAAGGCTCTGCTCCCCCGGATCAGAGAGGCAGCCTACCAGAGGGGTGGCCCACCAGAGCCAAAGAATTTCAGCCTCCCAGAGGCAGCCCCAGGGCACTGGGAGCCTCAGCTCACAGCAGCGGGGGAGTCTCCTGAGCTGCACCCCGAGGAGCACCGGGCACAAAGTGGGGGAACAGCAGGGGACCTCTGCCAGAGTGAGCACTTGGAGCCCAGCCCTAAGGGCACACAGGGAGCAGCTTGGTCTTTCTTCAGCCCAGAGCTGGAAACAGAAGCAGGTGGAGCCAGTAAGCAGGAGCCTCCAGGGCATGAGCCCATTGAGCTGAGGGAGGGGAGTGAAGAGAAACTGCCGAGCTCTGTCCTCTGCCCCTGGAACAGGACTCTGGGGCTCTGACCACATTCAGATCCTGATCATAGTCTAGGGCCCCCCATAGAACAGCAGGGACCCCCCACCTCAGCCGCGTGGCAGAGGGGGGTGCATATAGTCATTCACAGACCAGGAGGGAGGACAGAGCCTCACACACCGACACCCTTGTGGGAGTGTCCCAAAAGCTCAAGAAGCACCCCCAAACCAGGCCCAGGCTGGGAAAATGAGCAAGCAGAGAAACAAATGGAAGACTACTGAGAAATATTTTGCAAATGAACCCAAGAAGGATCAAAATACTCAGTCTGAAGATGAGGAAGCACAAGCTCCTGCATCTAAAGACTCCAAGAAAAACAGAAATTGAGCTCAGGCTATGACAGAGCTCAAAAAAGACTGAAAATCAAATGAGGGAGTTGGAAGAAAAACTGGGAAAAGAAAGGAGAGAGATGCAGAAAAAACATGAAAATGAAGTCAGCAGCTTAGTCAAGGAAATCCAAAAAAAAATGCTGAAGAAAATAGCATGCTGAAAACCAGCTTAGGTCAAATGTATAAAACAGTTCAAAAAGTTATTGAGGAGAAGAATGCTTTAAAAAGCAAAAATGGCCAGATGGAAAAAGAGATAAGAAAACTCTCTGAGGAGAACAAATCCTTCAGACAAAGAATAGAATTCAGGGAGATTGATGAATTTACCAGAAATCAGGAATCAATACTTCAAAACAAAAAAAAAATGAAAAATTAGAAGAAAATGTAAAATATCTCATTGAAAAAAACAACTGATATGGAAAACAGACTTAGGAAAGATAATTTAAAAATTATTGGAATACCTGAAAGTCATGATCAGGAAAAGACCCTTGACATCATTTTCAAAAAATTACTACAGGAAAATTGCCCTGATATTCTAGAAGCAGAGGGCAAAATAGAACTGGAAAGAATCCACCGATCCCCCAGAGAAAGAGATCCCAAAAAAACAACCCCTAGGAATATCATAGCCAAGTTCCAGAACTCCCAAGTCAAAGAGAAAATATTACAAGAAGCCAGAAGGACACAGTTCAAATATCATGGAGCTGCAGTCAGGATCACACAGGACTTAGCAGCAGCTACATTGGAAGCTCATAGGGCTTGGAATACAATATACCGGAAGGCAAAAGAGCTTAGAATGCAACCGAGAATCAACTACCCAGCAAGACTGAATGTCCTCTTCCAGGGAAAAAGATGGACTTTCAATGCACCAGGGGAATTTCAAATGTTCCTTTGGAATGGCCAGAGCTTAAACAGAAGGTTTGATCTTCAGATACAGGACTCAGGTGAAGCATGGAGATTGGAGGAGAGGGGGGAAATATGAGGGACTTAATGAGGATGAACTGCATGTATTCCTGCATAGAAAAATGACACGGATAATACTCATATGAACCTTCTCAGTTAATAGAGCAGGTAGAGAGAGCTTTTATAGTTGAAGCAAAGGAGAAAGCTGAATTCGAAGATAAAATATGGTGTAAAAATGGAGTAAATAGAAAAAAAGGGAAATGTAATAGGAGAAAGAAAAAGGAGAGGGGTAATAGTCCAAGATATTTCACATAAGATTTTTTTTTATTACAATGAGCTATTGCAATGATATGGAAGTGGGGAGGCAAGGGGGTATGAGGGAACCTTTGCTCTCATCACAGATGGCTAGGAGAGGAAACAGCATATATACTCAATGGGGTATAGACATATGGAGTAAGAAGGAGGGGGGAGCAGGGGGAAGGGGTGGGGATGTGAATAAAAGAGGAGAGGATGGACCATGGGGGGAGAGTGGTCAGATATAACACATTTTCTTTCTTACTTCTTGCAAGGGGTTGGGATTGGAAGGCTTGCCCAGGACCATAGGGCCAGGTGGATTCTGGGCCTAAGGGGTGGTATGGGGGCTCAGGGCTTCTTGGCCCCAGGACCAGGGATCTATCTGCTGAGCCAGTCAACGACCCTACAGCAGAGTCAGAGTGAAAGGAGAGAGAAAATAGAGTACATGGTAGTGGAGAAATAAGAAAGGAGGGAGTAGCGATCAGCAATGGCAACAGTGGAAAATTATGGAAGTAACTTTTGTGATGGACTTATGATAAAGAATGAGATCCACCCATGACAGAGTTGTTGGTGTTGGAACAAAGACTCAAGCACATTTTTTGTTATTATTATTTGGGGGAGGGTGCAGGGCAAGTGGGGCTGGATGGCCTGCCTGGGGCCACATAGCAGGGTGATGTTCGGGTGTCTGGGGCCGGATTTGGACCCAGGTGCTCCTGGCTCAAGGGCCAATGCTCTGTCTGCCACCCAGCCACCCCTACTATTATTACTATTTTATTTTATTTTGGGTCTTTTTTTTTTTCTTCTTTTTGGTTTTTGCAGGGCAGTGGGGATAGGGTGGCTTGCATGTTACACGGCTGGGTGATTGTTGGGTTTAGGAGGCTGGATATGGGCTCAGGTGCTCGTGGCTCCAGGGCTGGTGCTTCGTCCATTGTGCCACCTGGCCATACCTACAATTGTTACTATTATTTTTTTTAATTTTAATTTTTTTCTCTCCCCTTTACTTTTTTCGCCCAAGCAAGTCTATCTATATTCATGGAGGAGGAGAGGTATTTTGTTTACTTGTAAACAAGAATATTTTATTAATGTAAAAAAAAAATTTGTACAAAATGAGAATAAAAAAATAAATTAAAAAAAAGATTAACAGACTGCCTTCTGTAGGGGGTGAGGGGAGGGAAGCAAAAATAGGGGGGAAAATTGTAAAACTCAAAATAAATAAAATCTTTAAAAAAAGTGCAATTTGATACTAAGAACTAGGGATTAGGGTTGCTGAAATCTACCAATCCTTCATTTCTTAACTTCAATCAGTTAACAAGTTTCATTAATTTTACCCCTTGGATATTCCTTATAGAAATCTTCTCCTTTCCACTCATTTTAGCAGAAACTTACTTCAGGCCCTCATTTCCTAGGTCATTAAAAGAGCTTCCTAAATGTTCTCCCTGCCTCCTGGATCTCCATTCTCCAATCTATCCTTCCCAGATATTCCAAATAATACTCTTAATCCAAAAGTTCTTTCTTGGGGGGGTCAAGGCAATCAGGGTTAAGTGACTTGCTCAAGGTCTCACAGCTAGTAAGTGTCAAGTGTCTGAAGTCAAATTTGAACTCAGCTCCTCCTGACTCCAGGACCAGTGCTCTACCACTGCACCCACCTAGCTATCCCCAACCTAACAATTCTTAACCTTTTTGTGTATCATGAATCTTTATGAGAGCCTGGTAATGCCTATGGACACCTTCTCAAATGTTTTCAAGAACATAAATTAAAATACGTAGGAATACAAAGGAAGCCAATTTTGTAGAAATAAACATGTGGTGTTTTTTTCCCATATCCACATTCATAGTATCTCCAAAATCTATATTTGTAGACATCAGGTTAAAAAAAACCCACTCATAATTTATAGTTCTGAACTTGTTACTGTCTTGATCAAAACCTTTTGTTTTTTCTGTAACTTTTCTCTGTAATATAATACAAATTCCTTCATTTAAAGCTTTTCATAGTGTGATGCCTACCCACTTTTCCAGCCTTAAATCATGTTACTCTTTTCATACAGATTTTCTTCCAACCCATTTGGACCCTAAGCTCATCCTGTCCTCTTTAGCCTGGGCTCATTGTATAAGTTAGACTTAGGGTCAGAGCTGAAAAGCATACTTCCTGCCAGTTGAACTCCTTAACTTCTTCCCTTCAAGAACCAGGTTCATAAAGCTTTTGCTATCTCACCCCACAACTGAAAGTGACTCCTCATGCCTCAGTTTTTCTTATAGTACTTTCTTTCACCCTTATCACAATCTAATTTTCATCTTAGGATTTTGCATTCATGTAGTCTTTTTTTCTCCCTATGAATTCTACTCTGTGTTCACACAGAGTAGAAATTTAATATGTGATTATCAAGGTAGATTAAACTGAGATAACTATATCTAAAATTCAAACTCATCTCAAAAGTTGATCAATAAACAATACAAGAGCTTAACTATACAAAATAAACTATAAGAATTGGAAAACAGCACCTAATTCTGTCTTTTAAAAGAAAAAGAGAAATGTAGATCTTAACATAAGTTTATTCAGGGTCTTATTTTCATGTAAGTCACATGAATGATGAATGAATGAATGATATATTTATTAAGCACTTATGGTGTGCAAAGTGGATAGTGTACCAGGCCTTGAGTCAGGAAGACTCAACTTCCCAAGTTCAAATCTGGCCTTAGACAATAGCTGAGTCTTGGGTAAGTCACTTAACCCTGTTTGCCTCAGTTTACTCATCTGTAAAATAAACTGAAGAAGGAAATGGCAAAGCAGTTCATTTTCTCTGCCAAGGAAACTTTAAATAGGATCACAAGGAGTCAGGCAGGACTGAAAAAAACGGAACAACAAAAATGTGCAAGAAAATCATTGTGTTAAGCACTGGAGCATAAATCCAAAAAGTTAAGACTATCTCTGCTTTCAAGGAGTTCCCCTTCTAACTAGGGGGAAAACACATATGAAAGGTTTTAATTACAAGTCAGATAGAAAAGTCCCATAGTCCTCAGTCTGCAGCAAAGCAGATGGCAATTTTTTTTTATACAATATCCATTCCACTTTAAAACATGCTATATTTCTGAGCTTGAATCATTTGATAGGGCCAAGGACTTTGGTAAGAATCTTCATTAGCTGTGATTGAAGCACCTGCAGAACAGTTGTTAGGCTGTATCTCCTTAGAAATTGCTTCCCATAGGGGCGGCTAGGTGGCGCAGTGGAGGGGCGGCTAGTTGGTGCAGTGGAGGGGCAGCTAGGTGGCGCAGTGGATAAAGCACCAGTCCTAGAGTCAGGAGTACCTGGGTTCAAATCCGGTCTCAGACACTTAATAATTACCAAGCTGTGTGACCCTGGGCAAGCCACTTAACCCCACTTGCCTTGCAAAAAAAAAAGAAAAAAGAAAAAGAAAAGAAAAGAAAAGAAAAGAAAAGAAAAGAAAAGAAAAGAAAAGAAAAGAAAAGAAAAGAAAAGAAAAGAAAAGAAAAGAAAAGAAAAGAAAAGAAAAGAAAAGAAAAGAAAAGAAAAGAAAAGAAAAGAAAAGAAAAGGAAAGAAGTTGCCTCCCAGGATGATGGTTATGGACAGAGGCCTGGAAGCATTTCTTTGGGGTTCAGGGTTCTGGTCCTTCTCCAGTAGAATCTAAAACTTGATGGCAGTGTGTATCCACAGCAAACCATTTCACACACACACACACACACACACACACACACACACACACACACACACACAAAAACACTCCTGTCCCTAGCAAAGAGGAATTAAGATTTGGGTTTTGGGTCCTTGATGTTTTGACAGAATATGGAAGATCTCTTTCCCCTTAATTTGACATGTGCTGTCCAAAAGTTCCATGACTTTTTGAGGTTTTTCAAATCAAGAATTATACTTATTCCTGTGTTAATTTTAAAATAATAGAGCATTCAGTAACTTTTCTACCATCTCCTATGTAATTAGGAGTGAGCTGTTATGTGTTCTAAAGTCAGAGAGGTCCAAAAACACAGAAGAGCTAGTCACATACTATGACATCACTCATGGTGATTGTGCTTGCCTATTAATTTGATCTAAAATTCTTACTGAATCTAAGTAATGGGCAAGCAGAATTCAGACTCAGTTCCTGCTTCCTGGTCCCAGACTTGATGATAAAAAATGATAACTCACAATTATATTGCATTTTATTGTTACAGAGTGGTTTATGTATGTTATCTCATTTAACCATTTAGAAGGTCTGTGTTTGGGGGGGGGTTATGCAAGGCAAATGGGGTTAAGTGGCTTGCCCAAGGCCACACAGCTAGGTAATTATTAAGTGTCTGAGGCTGGATTTGAACTCAGGTACTCCTGACTACAGGGCCAGTGCTCTATCCAATGCACCATCTAGCTGCTCAAAGACCTGTGTTTTTAACAAAGGCCCTTGACTATTATTTGTCTGATGATTTAATCTGATAGATCCATAGCCATGGGAATGTAGGGCAAACTACCAAGACCTATGTGTGTTTTCAAGCTCTTTCCCTGGCAAGAGAGGCAGTGTTGTCTAATGAATAGAGTGCTGAAGCTCTGGATTCAGGAAGCTCTGAATTCAAATCTTATTTCAGATACTTGTTAACTATGTGACAGGATGAGTCATTAAACCTTACTGTTGTTCAGTCATGTCCAATTCTTGGTGACCCCATGAACCATATTGTTTTGGGGGTTTTCCTAATAAGGATACTTGCCATTTCCTTCTATGGTGGATTAAAACATCCAGAAGTAAAGTGATTTGTCCAGGGTCACATGGCTAGTGTCTGAAGCTATATTTGAACTAAGGTCTCCTTGACTCCAGGCCCAGCATTCTATCACCTGGCTGCCACCTTTAACCTTTTCATACCAATTTTCTCATTTGTAAATAATAATAATAATAATAATAGCCTTTCCCTCAAAGGAGCTTTGTGAGACTTAATGAGTTTATATATACATATATATATACATATACTTATATATATTTATATATACTCTTTGGAGACTGTAAAGAATTGTATAAATATTTGTTATTGTTTTTGTATATAAAATTTAGAATTATATATAGAATTTTACACATAGAATTATTCTCAAATATCTACTTTGTTCATTCATTTTTCAAATAAGGAAATGAATATCAAAGAAATAAGATGACTGTGTAAGGTCACATAGTTAATAATAAATTGATAATATAACTAGGGTCTCCTTAGTGCTCTCTCTCCAACACACCAGAATTAGAACAAAGAATAGTGATTTGCCCATAGTTAAATAGTTGTTGAATGAAAAATAAATGAATAAATAGAATCACAGACTGTTTGAGCTGGAAGGAATTTAGGAAATCATCTATTACAACCCTAGGCCCACACAAGTCAAAACTAATAATGAGAACAACAATTTAAAACATTACTCAAGCCTGCAAACAATATTAGATTTTAAAAATAATAATGAAGAATTATTTTGGACTTGTAATACTGTCTTGCAAATGAGAGCTGCTGTGTTTCCCTAGCCCACCATACATTCAACCTAGATAGTTCTAGCCAACAAACATTTATTAAGCCCCAATTATGTGCATATGAGGTTGTTGTTGTTTGTCCTTCACAAGGCAAATTATTACAATACATAAACAAAATGAAAAACTATGCTTTCCTTCCAAGAATTTATTTTCAACCTGGTCTGGTAACTTTTTTAAAAGCTGTGTGGTTATATACACAAGTGTACTGATAATATTTATTTGTTAAATGTGCCCAGGAAAAATAAATAAATATATGTATGTATGTATGTATGTATGTGTACAAATACTTTTAAATTTACCTTAAATTAAGTATTTAAATACTTTTAAATTTACCTTAAATTAAGTATTTAAATGAATACTTTCTTAAGTCTAGACAATCAACAAAGCAACAAATCAAACTGTTATTAGTAGCAATTCCCTATTTTTGAGGTATAAATGCTCACACTGAAAATTTAATGAACCACCTCCAACAACTGAATTCTTATTTTTTTAATTCTATTTTATTTTCAGTTGCAATTTTCCTCCCTCTCCCTTCCCTCCTACTCATTGAAAAAGGAAAAATAAAATTCACTACAAATATGTATAGACATGCAAAAAAAATTTCATACAGGCCATGTCCCAAAAGAAAAAAGAAGGAAGGAAGGAAGGAAGGAAGGAAGGAAGGAAGGAAGGAAGGAAGGAAGGAAGGAAGGAAGGAAGGAAGGAAGGAAGGAAGGAAGGAAGGAAAAGGAAGGAAATTTAAAAAGAAAATATGCTTCAAACATGTTAAGACTATTCTCTATTTGGAGGTGGGTAACATGTTTCATCATAAAATCTTTCGTTCATTGTATTCATAATTGTAAGTCATTTAATATTAATTATCTTTACAATATTGTTATTGTATGATTTGTTCTGGTTCTGTTCATTTAACTTTGCATCAGTTGATACAAATCTACCCAGGTTTTTCTTAGATCACAATAGAATTCTATCACATTCTTTTCCCATAATTTGTTCAGTCATTTCCCAATTGATGGGCATCCTTTCAGTCCAAATTTTTGCTCCATAAAAAGAGTTACTAGAAATATTTTTAGATTATTTTCTTATTCCTTTTATTTCTTTATGGTCTAAACTTAGGTATGCATAGCTTAATAGCTTTTGAGGCATAGCTCAAAATTGTTTTCCATGATTGAACTCTATCACAGTTTCACCAATAATGCATTAGAATATCTGTTTTCCCACAACCCCTCCAATATTTATAATTTTCTTTTTTTTGTCCTTTTAACCAAACTGACAGGTATGAATGAATTCACAGATAACATGACTTTAAGTAACAGATAAAGTAATATTTCTCTTAAAACAATGAAATCTTTTTCTTACCTGAATTGTATACCTGGATTTTATCTGTCCAATGTGGTCCACTAACTGACTTAAGAATATGTGAACCACCTAAAAACAGTAAAGATTAATTCTTTTGGTCAGCTTCAAAAAACAATCACTAGAAAGGAATTCATGTACATGTATTTAATGTGTGTATTTAAGCATACATATATATGCATACATGCATAAATAGCATGAATTTTTTTAAACCACATATGTTTTTGGAAACTGACCAATGCCAGAAAGAATTTCCAGTTTGTGGTATAGTCTTTTGTGAAAGTTTCATTTGACTATTTGCTTTAGAATTTGATAAACAAACTATTCACTGGTCAATCACCATGTAGACATTTGTCACCACAGAAATCCAGAATTTCTCATAAAGGAAGCATCTCCCATTCATTCAAAAGTTGCATTCCTGCGTTCTACAAAGTACCATAAAATGCTTCTGTGGGCTTCTTCTCCTGAGTAATTTAGGATAATGGGTAATATATTTGATTTCCACAGATCTCTTTTCTCTACTTTCCCTAGCAAAATTATGCTCTTGGTTTTGTTTTTAAAAATTCAAAAAAAAACTTACATGGTTTTTTTTGAAAGGAGCTATTGCTACAATGGGATAAACAGTAAAAAGAGCTATGAACAGATACATGACTAAATTTCTTTGCTATGGCTACCAAACTATCTCATCAAACTTTAATAAAATTTGAATAGTCAGGTTGTAATTTTATATTTTTATAAGAGGGAAAGTAAAACTTAAGTATCTTTTGCCATCCTGTGAGCTTAGAATTTAGAATGAGATGAACTAATAAGGAAGCCTAATGATAAGAGAACTCGAATCTAAAGTTTGACAATATCAAATAAAAAAATCACTAAACAAAAAGATATGTAAACACAGTTGACCGTAGCTTGGGCATATTTAGGTAGTACTGTCAGGGACTACTCATTCTGAACCCCATTTCTCCCTTGTCCCTTTCCCCTCATTCTACCCCCATTGAATATTGGTACTAAAATTCCTAGGAGTATCCTTCTAGGAGAATTAATTAACTTAGTTTCAATGTGCTCTGTGAATCTACATTCATAAATATATAACTCCCTGGCCCTTTCCAGTTACAATTAGCTCAAAACAAAGACCTTTACTAAAATAGCTTAATGAAAACAACTAATTACAAAATATCATCTATTCACATGAACCTAGAAAACATCTCACAAATACATACATACATATATACTGTGTCAGTGAAAAGTGTGGGTATATACATGAAGTATACTGCAATAAGGTAGGGAACATATGTGGTTCATAGAAATATAAATCTATGGGGTCTTTTTACTTTATTTCCTTTTTTCTTTATTTTTAATTATTTCATTTATTTCCCAATTACATGTGAAACAATTAACAATCTTTTTTTTAAACTTCAGAGTTCCAAATTCTCTCCAGTCCCTCCTACATCCTTGAGAAGGCAAGTGACTTGATATCATATTCATGTGAAACTGTGCAAGATGTATCACCATATTAGACATGTTGCAAAATAAACCACAAACAAAATAACAAAGCAAAAACAGATTTTAAAAAAATATGCTTCAACCTGCATTAAAAGAATTCAGCAGCTGTCTCTCTGAAGGTAGGTCCATTTTTCATCATGAGTCCTCTGGAACTGTCTTGGTTCCTTATCTTGATAAGAGTAGCTAAGTCTCTTACAGTTGATCATTCTTACAATATTGTAAAATGTTCTCCAGGTTCTGATCACTTTTGTGACTTCAAATAAGTCTTTCCAGTTTTTTTCTGAAAGCATTCTATTGTAATAATATACAGAATTTTGTTTAACACTTCCCAAACTGATGGGCATCCCCTTGCTTTCCAATTCTTTTCCACTACAAAAAAGAGCTACTATAAATATTTTATACAAGTAGGTCCTTTTCCCTTTTCTTTGATCTCTTTTAAATACAGAATTTGTAGTGGTATTAATGGGTCAAAGGGTATGCAATTTTATATCCCTTTGGGAATAATTCTAGATTGTTTTACAGAATGTTTGAATTAATTCACAATTCCACTAACAATGTATTAGTGTCCCAATTTTTCCACATCCCCTCCAGTATTTGTCATTTCCCTTTTTATTGTTGTATTAACCTATCTGATAAGAATAAGGTGACATCTCTGAGCTACTTCTTATAATGTCCTTACACTGTCTGCTAAGCAGACTACTCAGAGCAGGCACCTGAGGTAGAGATACTGAAATAGGATTGGTTTGGTTAAAAAAAAAATTAGGCCTAGGTTGTAGAGATTCACAAGTTCTATTGATGTCCTAATTGCTGTCCCTTACTAACTGATAAATTGATTGTTGCTTAAATACTAGTACAGGACATTCAGAATTGATTTATTGATTGATTGATGTTAGTCCTTCATTCATGAAAAAGAACATAATGTCAGGGAGATGATGCCATGACATGCAAGTGAATTGGATTTAAGTAAGGGGGACGGGGCAAAGTCACCATTCTCACTTTCTCCTACAGAAAATCTGGATCCGGTGGCCAAATATAGATCAGGACAGTTAGAGATGGCCCGGAATGCAGTTGGTCTTTTTAAGCTAGATCTTTCTCAGTTTCCTGAGACAATGGCCATTCAATAATTAAGGGTAGGTAAGAGAGAAAAGAAAAGGTCAAGAATGCTCACTTCTAATAAAAATTTAAGATGGGAGGGTAAGACACTCAGGGTTTCTCAAAAATTAAAGCAGGTAAGAATGAAAAGGAACAAAATATAATTACAATCTGGATGGGTAAGTCAGAGTTTCTGGCTAAAACAGAAACAAATGATATTTACATTTACTCTGAAGCAATAATGGTCCAAAAAATGACCAAGAGGGAATAGCCTGGGACTTTCAGGATTGTTTGGTATGGAATATTAACTTTTTCCCTTGACCTATTTCACACTGCATCTTTACCTTGAACTGACCTGTATCTCACAAAGTCCTACCCAATTTTCCCCACCTAGTTCATCTAGGAGTAGAGATAAGGTTAATTTACTCAAGCAAATATGCCTCTTTTGACTTCAAGAATTCAAAAGCTGATTTGAATACCTGAGGAACAAATGTGGTTCTAAAGTTTCCATCTGAACATTTGAAACTATTTTGGGTCAGCAGAAGTTTAAGACTGGCTGAAAGCCTTAAAGCAGAACCAAAAATAAACCATGGAAACCATTATAATCATTTTCAAAGTGGCAAATGCATGAGATTCTTAAATTGCAACATAATGCAATGGGAAATTTACAAAAAAAACTTTCCAAGTTTGTGATACAAAGTGTCTAAGACAGACAAGAAAGCAAATGTCTGAGCTGGTATCAAGGATACCTACATGTTAGATGCTATTCCTCTGTAAGTAATAAATTATTATTTTTATTTATTTAAATAGTTGAGGGGTATAGCCTGAGTGGTCACAGTGAAGGAATATAACTGTTCATAAAAAATTTTAATAGGGTTAGTGCCTTTTTCCCCTCCTTTATCACTATGGTTAGCTATATTGGCCATCAAGTTCTGTTTGTTCATTTTCTGACCTTCTCCTGAGGGTTTGCCACACCAAGATGCACCTGAGTGGTGCCAGTATTAGCTATTTGTGTTCTTTTTATTCATCATTCTGAGCTCCAGAAAAGGTGGTGATTTACATTTGAAGCATCCACGTAGACTTAAAGATTTCAGGAAGGGCATCAGTATGTTTTCTCTCTCTCTCTCTCTCTCTCTCTCTCTCTCTCTCTCTCTCTCTCTCTCTCTCTCTCTCTCCTCTCACTCACTGTTCCTTTCCATCTGGCAAGCTGAGCTCAGAGCTTCAGTCCTTTCTCACTCTCCTTTTTCCCCAATTAAGAGCTACAACAAATTGCATATGGCCAGATTTATGCATGGCTTGAGACCAGATAGTTTCACACTGATTATGATAAAAAGAAGAGTCTGTTCTGTGTCAAAAATCCTTTGTAAAGAATTCAACTGTTTTCCTGGAACTAACTTCTTTTGATACAATAAATATATAAATACTATATAATGTATAGGTGTGTTTATATTTATATAATTTTATAGACCTGACTGAATCTTCATTGTGAAAACTTACTTGAACTACATTGACTTGCATATTTTCATCATTCAGTGCCAAGGGAATGGGGTGGGGGGGGGGAGGAAAAGGCCTCTTCCAGCCAATCACTAACAGATTTTTAAATCCAGTCAAATCATGTTAAAAGTAAATTTATTCTACACAATGATTTTAATGTTGCTGTTTTTGTTCAGGCAGGATTTCTAGAAGAGAACACAAGGACAAACAAAAAGGATAAGAAGCTTAACCTAACTGGACTATATTAAAATTATACCATCACCCAAGAGTCTCCAGAATGAAGCAAACATTCAAATGGAGCAAGGAATTCTGAATAAGCCTGGCAGTCTACATTTTTTTTCCTAATCATATATCTATCACAGAGCTCTTCATTAGGAAATGCACAGCAAATGTTGTCAGGCTCCAATATATTGAAATAAACTAAAGAATGGAAAAGCACTTGCAAAGTGCTTAGTATGTGCCAAGGAATGAGGATAGATATACAAAGATAATAATAGTCCCTCAGAGGCAGAGCCAAGATGGCAGAGTAGAAACCCATTCAACTGAGTTCTCTCAAATTCCCCTTCAAACAACTTTAAAATAATTGCTCAAATCAAATTCTTGAGGGGCAGAACAAAGGAAAGATCAGGGGTGAAATATTTTTCCAGCCTAAGATAAATTAGGAAGTTAGTAGAAAAGGTCTTTAATAGTGGAGACTGAGCCTGGTGAAGACTATGACACACAGGATCAGAATCAACAGTGATCCTCAGAGGTAGATGCATTAGTGGAAGCAACACCTTCAGGAGCTCTCAGTCCATGGACCCTGGGGAGAGGTCAGACAGCTGGTCAGAAGACTATTGCAAAAGACCATTTGCTGGCATTCCTGAGGGTTTGCCATCCCAAGATACACCTGAGTACCAGGTTCCCAGCTGAATTGCCCATACACATTTCTAGGTCACAGTCCCAGGGTCAACAGGAGTGCTAACACATGTGTCAACAAGGGAGCAGGAGAGCAGAAGTCCTGGTCTCAATTTCAGGAGTACTTGTGGTCAGTCACATGGAAGCAGAGACTCTGATCTTAATTCCCAACCAGCAATTGCTTCAATAGGAAATTCAGGAAATGATCAACATTCCAGGATTAGGAGGAGTTCTAGTGCTGGTAGCTAGGGGAAATAGAATCTTTTCTGAGGTAAAGAGCTAAGGGCATGTGAACAGTGTAATCCTTAGATCATACTACCTTGGAAGCATCAAAACCTACAGACTCCCAGAGAGAGTTCTGAAAACATCAGCCAAGAAAGACTTGAAACTAAGATAAATATAGGTAAAGAAGGAGATCTGCCAAATTCCATTTACAGAATAAATATGGTTCTAATACCCAAACCAAGAAGAGCAAAAACAGAGAAAGAAAATTATAGACTAATTATAGACTAATGAGTATTTATGTAAAAATTTTAAATAAAATACTAGCAAGTTGATCACATAAATATATTACAGGAGTTAAACCCTGGATAAATGACTAGATAGGATTTATACCAGGAATGCAAGGCTGGTTTAATATAAGAAAAATATCAGCATAATTGAACATATCAATAACAAAAGCAATTAAAATCATACAATTATTTTAATAGATGAAGAAAAAGTGCTTGAAAAATTACAATACTCATTCCTACTAATAATAATACTAGAAATTATAAGAATAAATGGAACTTTCCTGAAAATGATAAGAATATCCATCTAAAACTAACAGCAAGCATTATCTGTAATGGGGATCAGCTAGAAGCCTTTCCAATAAGATCAGAGGTGAAGTAAAGATGACCATTAACACCATTATTATTCAATATTGTTCTAGAAATGCTGACTATAGCAATAAAAAAGAAAAAATTGAAGGGATAGGAATAAGCAATGAGGAAACAAATTTATCACTCTTTGCAGATGATATGATGGTATACTTAAAGAATCCTAGAGAATTAACTAGAAACTAATTGAAATTACTATAGCAAAGTTGCAGGATATAAAATAAATCCACATAAATCATTAGCATTTCTAAATACTACCAGTAAAGTCCATTAGCAAGAAATTAAAAGCACACTTCCATTTCAAATAATTGCAGACAATATGAAATATTTGGGAGTCTACCTGCCAAGAAAAGTAGATAAATTATATGGACACAATTACAAAACACTTTTCACACAGTGAGATTTAAACTAAAGGAGAAATATTAATTGCTCATGGATAGGCCAAGTCAATATATTAAAAATCACTATTCTACTTAAAATAATTTATTTATTCAATGTCATACCAATCAAATTACCACAAAAAATCCTATTTTACAGGGATTTAAAAATAATATCAAGCTTTATCTGGAAAAACAGAAGTCAAGAATAGTAAGGGAATCTATGAAAAAATATGAAAGAAGGTATCTTAGCAATTGCAGATCCTACATTTTACATTTTAAAAGCAATAATCATCAAAACAATATAGTACTGACTAAGAAATAGAGTGATGGATCAGTGAAATAGATTAGGTACATAAATAGATAGTAGTAATAAATGACCATAATAATCTAGCTTTTGACAAATCTAAATATTCAAACTTTTGGACAAGAACTTATGGCAAAATTGCTGGGAAAACTAGAAAACAGTATGACAGAAACTAGGCATAGACCAACAACTCACATTATTTGAGATAAGTTGAAAATACAGACATGATTTAAACAAAACACAAGCAAATTGAGAAAGCATGGGATATTTTATCTGTCAGATTTATATATAAGGGAAGAATTTATAACCAAAATAGAGATAGAGAGCATTACAGATTGTAAATGGATAATTTTGATTACATCAAATTAAAAGATTTTGCACAAACAAAAGTAGTACAGCCAAGATTAGAAGGAAAACAGGAAACTGGGTAAAAATTTTACGATGGTTTCTCTGACAATGATCTCATTTCCTAAATAAATAGAGCATTGAATAAAATTTACAAGTATATGAATGATTTCCCAACTGATAAATGACCAAAAGGATATGTACAAGCAGTTTCATAGGAAGAAATCAAAACTATCTATAATCATATAAAAATTCTCTAAATCACAACTGATTAGAGAAATACTATTTAAAACAACTCTGAAGTCACAATTCATACCTATCGTAGTAATGGAAAAAGACAATAGTTGGAGAGGAGGTGGGTAAATTGGGATGCCTAATGTGGAGTTGTGAATTGATTGTACCTCTCTGGAGAACAATTAGGAACAAAGGACTATAAAACTGTGCCAATTCTTTTATTCAATGATACAATACTAGATCTGTACCCTAAAGAGATTTAAAAAAAAAAAAAGGAAAGCAACCTATATGTTCAAAAATTTTTATAGCAATTGTTTATAGTGGCAAAGAATTGGAAATTGAGGATATGTCCATCAATTGGGGAATGACTGAAGAAGTTGGAGTATATGACTGTAATGCTTTTGGAAAAACCTAAAAAAAGACTTAGACTAATTCATACAAAATGAAATTGCAGTAAGCAAAACTAGGAGAGCAACTAGTCAGAGAAATATTATACACTGATCAATTGTGAAGCACTTAGCTAACAGTAATACAATGATCCAAGACAATTTCAAAGAACTTATGATTAAAAAAAACTATTCAGCTCTAGAGAAAGAACTGGAGTCTGAAAGCAGGTTGAATCATACTTTTTAAAAAACTTTCTTTTTCTTGAGAGTTTGGGGAGGCGGGGAGTGTCCTTTTTGTGCAACGTGGCTAATATGGAAATGTATTGCATGACTTCACATGCAGAATTTATTTCAAATTGTCTGCCTTTTTAAGATAGGGAGAGGGGAAGAATGGAAGGAAAGAATATGGAACTCAAAATTTTTTTAAAGAATGCTATAAATGTTTGGTTACATGTCATTGAGAAAAAAACAAAATGTTTTTTTAAAAAACTAGTCCCTCAAGAAGCTTATATTCAAATAGGGTTTGAAATAACACATATTGGGAAGTGGTGGCCATAGAGGGATGTTTTAGTTTGAAAAATTACAAGGATGGTAAACATCTCAAGGTAATAGATTGACAGGAATAATTTCAAAGGTAGGTTGATTATGGTTCAAGAATGAAAATTTGGAAGAGATGAAAGGGTAGCACAAATAATAATCTGTGATTATTGTGTCTAGATATGGTAGGTGTTGATTGAAGCAACTTCCAATTAATATCTGGAGATAAAAAGGCTTAAGCAGCTAGGTAGTTGTTGAGATTGCTCCTAGGTCCTAGAGGCATGAATGAGGTGATTGAAGCAACCACCAATAAGGGTAACAGAAGCATAACACAATAGTTACAGAAGTGAAAAGTTTAGAATGACTAGAGAATGGTTACAAATGAAGAACTATGTAAGAAAAGTAGTTTGAAGGATAATATCAGAAGAAGATGACCAGATGTCCTACAACTTGACAAAAAAAAAAAGATAACAAGAATGAAGGGTAACTCATAGGTACCTTATATGGTCCATTGATGTCCTTGCATTTTTATGAAAATGTAAGGTACATTCCAAGCATGTAGGAATGAACTCTGTATTTACAAAAAGACATGAACAAGAGTTTTTCAGGACAGTCAGGCATGGATGGTATAATATCTTCATCACTAGAAATATCCATATTAGTGATATATAGGAGTGGAAGAAAAACAACTACAATAATAACCATAATAATATTAACTAGAATTCATATAGCTCTTTAATGTATACAAAAATCATCTCATTTTTTGAAAAGTCCACCTGAGGTTTGTAAGTTGTTATCTTTTCACAGGCTCCAATAAGAGCATAGAAAGTGGAGCTTTAGATAACTTAAATGCATGAGATATTTTAGCTCATATCCACCTAGCAAAAGATACTTGATGTGTCTATCTAGAAATAAATTCCAAAGTATAACAGAAAAAAGGAAAAAATATTCATTACCTATAAAAAAGACAAATTTAGGGGCGGCTAGGTGGTGCAATGGATAGAGCACCAGCCTTGGAGTCAGGAGTACCTGGGTTCAAATTTGACCTCAGACATTTAATAATTACCTAGCCATGTGGCCTTGGGCAAGCCATTTTACCCCACTGCCTTGAAAAATCTAAAAAAAAAAAAAAAGACAAATTAACAGAGGTGGAAGAGTAAAGAAGGAAATGTTCAAATTTGGAAACCTAAAATCCTACCTTTTGGTATGTATTACATTCAGTCTCAGAAAAGGAAAATAACTCCCAAATGGTGCACAAATAGAAGTCTTTTTGTAGGGTATGAGCAATGGTTCAGGAGTCAACCAGGAAGCACTGTGAAGTACATAAAAGTCCTCTATTCAGAACTGCCTTTCTTTCAGTGCCATTTCTCTTTTCTTTGCATATCCTGCATTTTCACCCTACCTTATTACTCAGAGATGCCCACTATGCAGCTCTATTCTACCCTACACCAGCTTCAGATCTGTCCTTTCTTTATTCCCTGGCCTTTCTGAATTGTGGGTCTATCAATTTAGAATGAGATATCAATGTTTCTTTGATTTTGTATCCCCAGGATCTAGCAAAGTACCTGATATGTTGCAGGAACCTACATTTTTATTGATTACTTACAATGTAATTTATATTCATAGAAAGTTCATAGAATTTTCCATAGAAAAACATTTAGATTTTAAGAAAACCCTTTCATCTCTGAACCCATACATTCACACCCAAGGTTAATAGTTACCAATGGAAAGTATTGTCACTATGATAGATATTGATTTAGAGAGTACCTTAGAGATGGTGGGAAAGAAGTTTTATCAACCTTTCGTGTCCTTTCATAACTCTATCTAGATAATTGCATGCCATGTTAATTCTTTGGCCTGGTGCATAGACATAGTCTCTAAAGATTTAATCACAACTGCCAGATTTCTTTACAAGAAGTAATGAAAAGACCTGAGAACAAGGTGTCAGAGGTTGACAATGTATCTGGGTCTCTAGGAGCAGATAAAGGTTGGTTTTTATTCCCTGGAACCAAAAAAAACTAGTATTTAATGATATAGATGAAATTAGTCTTTGTTGATGTGCTAAGTTTGAGTGCACATATTTCTTGCAAGAGACATTGCTGCGACTGGATATAGAGTAAGAGTATGCTTGGATGAGTAGAGTATACAGAATGGAATTGAAGAACTTATACTGGGCAAAAGAGACAGAAACAAATACAGAGAGACAAAAAGAGAGAGTAGAAGTCAAATGTTTGTGTAGTAGCATCAGGAGTCTTATGAAAAGTCAAATGCATGCAAGAAAAACAGTTTTTGTTCAGGCTGGGATGTTTAGAAGATCCAGTGAATGCATGTGAATATGCATGCATGCAGCAGGAGGCTATGCTGTATTCTGTATTGCGTGCGTGCGTGCACGCGCACGCGCACACACACATACACACACACAAACAGACATATTTCCAATATAGCCAAATTTTTAATTGCCCAGAGTACCTAAATAACAAGTTTTCACATAGGAATAGAATGTGCCTGGTAAGGACAAGCAAGACCTAAAGGACACAATGTCCATAACTGTAAGTGACTGCTTTTTAAGATAAAACTTATGAGGGAAGACTAAAATAGTTCAAATAATTTGATTTTTAAAAAGATGAATAAATAGTTCTTGTGTTCTCTCTCTCAATCATATGCAAAACTATTCCAAATCTCTGAAAAAAAATGAAAAACAACTCTAGTTCTATGCTATACCCATAAAACTGTTAAAGATTACTAAAATTAAGGGTGGCTAGGTGATGCAGTGGATAGAGCACCAGCCCTGGAATCAGGAGTACCTGAGTTCAAATCTGGCCTCATACACTTAATAATTACCTAGCTGTGTGGCCTTGGGCAAGTCACTTAACCTCATTTGCCTTACAAAAACCTTAAAAAAAATTACTAAAATTGGAAATAGTCGCTATTAAATGGCTGCTGGAAGACAGGTATACAATTACAGAGATTAGTCAGTCAAGACAGAGACTAGTAGACTTATAAATTATTCCAAATGTTAAAGGAACACAGATCTAGAGCTGGAAAGGATCTCTGAGGTCATGTATTCAACCCCTTTCATGAGGATAAGGAAACTAAAACCAAGAACTTGTCCAAATTCATACAGGTACTAAAGTATCAGAGATAGAATTAGAACTCAGGTCTTCTGACTCCAGTCAGTGCTTCTTCCACTATCCCATGATGCATTCTGGAAAACCATTTGAAATTATGCCCCCCCCTCCGAAAAAAGTGACAAAAAAGTCCATATTCTTTGACCTAGTCCTCCTATATCTAGGTTTCTATTCCAAGTCCCATATTTGGTAAGATTGTAACATTAATAAATTTATGATAGTAATATAAATTTATAAGTATATATACATATATCTTCATAGAGATATGGATCTATATAAAGATCTATATCTATATAAACATACAGATGGATGGATAGATAGATAGATAGATAGATAGATAGATAGATAGCAAATAGGTACCCATCAATTAGAGAATGACTGAAAAATTTGTAGTCTGTATCTATAATCAAATATTGAAATGATCATCTTGCTGATTTTAGGAAAAACAGATGTATGAAATTCCAGAGTAGAAATGATCAGAACCAAGAGAACATTGTATTGAATAACAGCAATATTGTTTTAAGAACAATTTTGAGTGACTAAGTCATTTTAACTGTTATAAATACCCAATTTAATCTTATTTCCATTTATATTGCTATAGTTACTGTGCATGTCATTTTAAAATTTTTGCTTACTTTACTCTGCTGTCTTGATATTTCTCAGAATCTTTATATTTTTACTTCTAATGTGTTTTGTTATTTCTTATTTTTATTTTTTATTTTGTTTTTAATTTATGAAATAAAACAAGAATTTCTATAGCACAGAAATATAAAAAGATAATTTTATATGAAATTTCAAATCTACTACTTGCTAATAATATTAAATATGTAATAAAGTTATCATATAATTTTTTTCATTTTTTAGTTCCCTCCCCCTGACACCCTAGAGGTGGCTACCATTAAACATAAATTTGCATATATACATATATGTATATTTATATGTGTTAGTGTGTATGTACAAAATTATTCTATATGTACTTTTCTACATCAGTTTTTTCTTTGAATGCAGATAGCTCTTCCTTCAAAGATCTTTTGTACTTAATTTGAGTTCTTATAAAAGTTTTAATTTCAGTACCTTCCCTCTGTTAATTATTTCCTGTTATTCTGTATATAGTTTGTTTTGTACATATTTGTTTACAATCCCCATTAGATTATAAATTCCTTGACGGCAGGGACTGTCTATTGCTTATTTTGTATCCTCAGCACTTAACACAGTGACTGATATATATATATATATATATATATATATATATATATATATATATATATATAGTATATATTTACTGATTGATCAAATAATGAAATGTCATATTTATCTTGTCATATGTGATAGATGTACTGGTTTATTTGACTGAACTGCGTCTTTGTTTCAATCTCGGGGTATGTGTGCTGAGGGAGAAGGGAAAGGGTGATCATAATAGGAATTTGTGCAAGGGTGAACATATTTTGAAAGTCAGAGATCCATTTTCAAGATATCTCAAAAACAGAAAGATTCTGAAAGAATTAAAAAGGCCATGGATAACAGTAACAAAATATATAGAACTTTAAGGATTTGTGCTTTACAAATATCATTTCATTTTATTCTCACAATAACCTGGGATCTAGCTACTTTTATTATACTCATTTAAAGATAAGGAACCTGTGGCAGGTAGATGCTAAATTACTTGCATTTCAAGATCGCTAGAAGCATAGTTCAATTTCTAAAATGTTATCCAACATACTCTCCTTTTGAATTCTGGGACAAGCTCATGGTCCATCTGCAGAGCCTATTCAAAGAATATGTATTTTTTTTTTTGCAAGGCAATGGGGTTAAGTGTCTTGCCCAAGGCCACACAGCTAGGTAATTAAGTGTCTGAGGCCGAATTTGAACTCAGGTATTCCTGACTCTAGGGCCAGTGCTCTATCCACTGTCCTACCTAGCTGTCCCTCAAAGAATATGTATTGATAGAACAATTCAATGACCTGCCTACCTACCTGTATATCAAGATACACAGAATATGAATTCTTTGTCCACTTTATTTTCCCCATTTTTTTTTCTTTTTAGGCTAATCTGTTAGTCATTCTCCTAAAGATTTCATGGATTGAACAAACAGGTAGAGAGAACAATAGTTATGATATCTTTTTGGTTGCCTTTTGTAACAATGATATATCAGTGACATTTTAAATTCTTTTGGAATCTTTTACTCTTTGAGATAACTTGAAAACATATCTGATTGTCTTTCCAAAAATGCCAACTCTTACTCAAATCTTTTCTGTAGATTCCATCTACATAAACAACATTTACAATTCTTACATAGTAATGGGGGTCCTGATGTGTTGTTTTTCTTATATTTGATGTGGAGAACATAACAATTGACAGACCTGTTCTATTTCAAGCATATTTGTTGTCCTTTCAATTTTATCTCTAAATTCCCTCAGGATAATATGGTTTAGGTGTATCTCATGCCAAACTTTCTATAGTCTAAATTTTTCTCTCTACTGCCTTTTCACTATTTTGTGAAGTTGCTTTTAATCTTTACTTATCCTAGAGTCTTGTACACCAATGTGTACTCAAACCTAGTGATGTTGGTGAAACTCTCTGCTTCAAAGATTTAGGTGTTTGCTGATTGAAATTTCTAGGATCTCCTAGTTCTTTTGCTCCTGCAGCTTACACTGCAGCTTTACACGGAGTAAAGTTTTTTTTTTTTTTAATATGAGCTGATATGAAATGGATTAGTTAACCAAGGTCCAGGAGCAACCAAACCCAGTAGCCCAATGTTTGACAAATCCATCGGCAGAAACTGCTAAGGGAAAGCCTTGCTATTTAATAAGAACTTCAGAGAAATCTGAAACAATTTGGAACAAACTTATTTGAACCAGCAGCAGCAGCAGCAGTAGCAGCAGCAGCAGGAGAGAGAGAGAGAGAGAGAGAGAGAGAGAGAGAAACAGAAGGTACTTTGTCACCAAAAGGTAGAAGAGAATTCTTCACAAACAAGAAATAGACAATTTCAATTATATAAAATTTAAAAATTGTTGCACAAACCAAATAAATGAAGCTAGAATCATAAGAAAATGTTTTAAGAGAAAGAGTAGAGTTTGTTTTGTATATCTCTTATTAAAGAGAATAATCCAAGAAATATAGCTTCTTCCCAGTAAGTGATGAAAATATGTGAACAAATAATTTTTGAAAGAAATGATTTAACCAACCAGATTAAAAAATTACTTCAATGACTATTATTGAGAGAAATTCAAACTAAAATATCCTTACAATATCTCTAAGATGTCAAACATAATAAAAAATAGAAATAATCAATTTCAGAGAAACTATATAATAATCACAATCATATACAAAACAACTCTGTAGAAGGATTCTGCAAGAAAAGATGAACAACTAAGTTTTTCAGTTTCTTTTACTCAATATTACTTTTGCTGGGTATATACTCCCAAGAAGTTCAAAGTCAAGTAAAGACCATATGCACACCAAAATTTTCCTAGAAATTTTTATGGTAACAAATGTTAATTAATTGAGGAATGTCTGAACAATTGTGATATAGGAAAATGATACAAAATCATTATTCTAGGCAAGGGAATGTGGCATAATGAATGGCAGGCTAGTCTAAGAATCAGGAAGAATTAGATTCATGTACCACATCTGAAACATGTAAGCCAACCAATTAGCCTTTTGATACCCCCAGACAAATCTCTAAAACAATGAATTGCAGAATAACTGTTGATCTACAATCCAATGGGGAGTTTCCCTTACCATAAGATTCCCTACTCCAAAGAAATCAAAGGCCCAGATCAAACAAAAAAAATCATGTTGAAAAGATGACAAAATGCAAAGAATTCAAAGAAACTTTGAAAGATTTGTATGAACTGATTCATATGAAAGAAAGGGGAACTAAGAAAATAGTATATATAATGGCTAATAATGTCAAGGGAGTTGACTCTAGAAGACAGCTTAATTCAGATTGATATAACATAAAATTGTGATTCCAGAAGACATATGATGGGAAAAAATGCACTTCTGTCCTCTAAATGGAGTTGTAGATTCCAACAAAAATTCCAAAGGTTGAATATCTTGCTAGAAGTGACTAATGTGTTTTTTTCAAGAAAAAAATACTATGAGAATTTTGTTATTAAGAAGTTACATTTTAAAAAGTCAATATTTTAATATTTAAAGAAATAATGATTAACAAAGTTATCAAAAATTAACCTTTTTCCTTTTTTTAGTCAAGTCACTTAAACACACCATACTAGATATGTTGTATGTGGTGCTATCTTTTCATCTTTATCTTTTATAGACGCTTGACATTGATTCTTACCTCTACCCTATTTGATGATCCGATTCCAGATAGATAGTTGATTTCTGAAATTATTCCTACATGGTAAACAGTTATTTCCCATCTTTTCAAAAATAGTTTCTTTTTTTGTATTGTTATGCCATCTTCAACATTCTTCCTGAAGAGAGTATTGATATATGCAAATATGGGGCTTCAAAGTAATCTACAATCCTTTGGCCTTTTTTTTTCATATCCTTAATCACATTTTCCAGTGTATTTTTTTTTGCTGTACTTCTCTGTGCCCACAAGGCATATGTTGATTTAGTTTGAAGGATAATGTCACATTCTCCAAACAGCAAATGTTGGCACATAAACCTCACTTATCTCCATGTATATCTATTGCCCTATGCTCCTCATGAATACTATCTGCCAAGATCACCAAGTGTCCCATGAAATTATTTTGCCATTGGGTGCCCAATGCAACTAACTGCCAACTCTTTTATTAGTTTCTCTAAGAGGAACCTAGGAACTGTCCTTCCTTCTAAGGATGATAATATCATCTGATTTCATTTGTTGTAAGATTGTCAGTAGGGATGTGATTTTGTTTCTCCAGTAGTATTTCAACTTAGTCCTGACAAAATTCAAACATTGAGTCCTCACAGTTAAATTAAGGACAAATTGGCTAAAATGTAAGTGATCCATAGCTACTTTTTGACTAGCCTGCCCCTGCCCCTGAAAAAAAAAAAAGCAAAAATGGTCTTTACTCTCAAAAAAAGTATTTTTTATTTGTTTTATGATATCCATGGCTACATAATTCTTCACCTGACACATCTTGGTATAGTGGAAGGGACACTTGAACTTAGAACCAGAGGACTTGAGTTCAGAGCCTATTTCTGTTATTATCTTGTATTGAGCAAATCTCTTAACCTCCCTGAGTCTCAGTTTCCTCATCTAGAAAATGAGGAACTTAAAACTAAATGATTTTGTTGTGGTTCTAGTTCGAGATACTAAGATCCAATGACCAAATAACTAAACTTCTCATGAGGAAATTATTCATACTTAGCTAAAGAGATCTTTGTACATCAGCCTCTCTGTGTACAGGGCTATATTCAAAGATTTTATATCTGGTTCACATTCTAAAATTTGTGTTCTGTTGGCATAAATTTTGATAAGTCAGGTTCAACTCCATGTCACAAAGAAGCATTGAAGCAAAACTTCAGTGGTAGCAATTAAGCTTGAATTCTTAAATTAAATGGATTGATATCTATCTGACTTGGAACTGTAAAAATGTCCTTTGCAGAGTACCCTCCATCTTATTCTAGCATTACATGTAACTTTTTCAAATAGCTTAGGCTCACTAACCCTGGAACCAAGTGTTAATTGAGTCAATTATTCTACCTTACCGGGTCTTTAATGAGGGTGTCTTGAAATCATTGAGAGAGAGAGGAGTCACTGGGTAACACAGTGGATAGAGTACTAAGCCTGGAATCAGGAAAAACATGAGTTTAACTATAACCTCAGACCTTACTATAAGCTGTGTGACTTTGGACTAGTCATTTAAATGTGGTTGTCTAAGTGACTGTCTCAGTAAAATGTGATTATTAATAATAGCACCTACCTCTCAAAGTTGTTGTGAGGATCTCATGAGCTAATGTTTGTAAAGAACAGAGCCTGCCAAGGACTAAGCAATGTATAAATGCTAGTTTTATTATTAGTGGATATCTTATTTGTCATCTATGGTTTGTGATATTGGAGGCTCCTGTATCAAAGGAAGCCATCTAAGGTCTATACCTCTTCCCTTCTCCTCTTTAACATGGTGGAAGACAGAAATTGGTGAGGCTAATAAGATCTTCCTGCCAATAGGGGCTTCAAAGCCATGAAAAAAAATAATGTCATAATTTCCTCTTGCACTATACTAGAAGGAAACTGATGTTGGGCACAGCATCACACAAGTCAGGATTTCTACAATACTGTGCTCTCTAGATTCACTACATTTCCTTTTTCTAAATAATTAATCTATTTTCATCCATTTGTACATGCATGTTTCCAAATTAAAAAATGTCCCTCCACCCTCCCTTCCTACCTCCTCCCCTCATCAGGGAACAGTCAGGTTAGCATTTTACATACATATTTTGTTAAACATATTTACAAATCAGTTATTTTTGGCATGAGGAATTAGGATTAAGGGAAAGAGATACATAAGAGATAATTTTTATAAATTGTTCATCAAATTCGGAAGGGTTGCTTTTTTTTCTGTGTGTTATGTTTTGTTTTTCTTCCTCTGGTTGGGGATAGTATAGTCCATAATCTGTCAAATACAGTTGTCCTGGCTCTCTAGACTGACGAGAAGAGCTGCTTCTTTCAAGGTTGTTCTTCTCATAATGCTGTTTGTCCTCTTGACTCTACTCCCTTTGCTCAGCATCAGATCCCCATGCTTCTCTAGAGTCTGACCATTTATGTTCTTATAGAACAATAAGTTTCCATAGTATTCATGTATCATAACTTGTTTAGCCATCCCCCAATTGATGGGCATCCTCTCAATTTCCAATTCTTTGCCACTACAAAAAGAGCTGCTATGAATATTTTGAAGCATGTAGGACTTTTCCCATTTTTTCAATTTCTTCTGGCTACAGTCCTAGAATTGAAATTTCTGGGTCAAAGGGTACGAACAGCTTCATTGCTCTTTGGCATAGTTCCATATTGCTCTCCAGAAAGGTTGGATCCATTCACAACTCCACCAGCATCAGTGTCCCAATCCTCCCATAACCTCTCCAGCATTGATCATTTTCCTTTTTTTCTCATCTTGGTCAATCTGGTTGTGTGAGGTGATACCTCATTGTTGTTTTAATTTGTATTTCTCTAATCAATAATGATTTTGGAGTATTTTATATGATTATATATAGCTTTAATTTCTTCATTTGAAAACTGTTCACATCCTTTGACCATTTATCAATTAGGGAATGACTTGTGATCTTAGATTCAATATATTTCACTACTTTTTTTTCTCACTTGTTGATATTGCCAAATCCATATATGAGGACTAGTTTTCTTTTGAAGTTTCAGTTTCTTGAGGGCAGGACTTTGTCTCTGATAAAGAAGCACCCTTGATAAAAAGTTGAGCCTAGAGTCAGAAAAATCTGAGTTCAAATCTAGCCTCAGACACTTCGTAACTGGTGATCTTGAGTGAGTCACTTAATCTCTATTTGCCTCAGTTTCTTCAACAGTAAAGTGAGGATAATAATAGCAGGGTTGTTATGAGGAAGATCAAAGGAGATCATACATGTAAAATGAGCATAGTAGGTGCTTTATTCCCTTCAGTCTTCCTATCTGAAGTTAGGAAGATCTGAATTCAATACTTGCTAATTGGATAACTTTGGGCAAGTCATTTAACCTCTCAAATTTTTGTATCAGGCTATAGTATCCCTCAATCTCCCCCCCCCCTTTTTAAATTTAATATCCACTTTCTGCAATGGCCTTTCACCTTTCTCCAAGAAACAAGTGAATTATTTGTTTGGACAGTAATTCTATATGCCTTTCTCTATCCAAAGCAAGGCTGCCATTTTTTGCTTGCTTAGAACTTGACATTTGATATTTAGGTGCATATCCTTAAGCTCTGAGAGATATCAACCTATGACCACTTAGCCCAAGAAGGTATGTTTTTCCCCATATCACTGGTTGGAGGCTTAGTACTTCAAATATGTTTGTCTGACCAGTCACTTTAAGTTATCCTTTTCTCTCTGGCAGTCATATAGCAGGTGCATTCAACTTGGCTAGCCATTACTGAGAAAAAAGAAATAAGCCAACCTATAATGTCATTTCCTGAGCAGCTTTAAGTAAATAACCATTTTCCCTCTCTGTAATTTCTCATGCTTCTCTAAGTTTTGTGACCATAAAAAGTCTCTTGGAGAACAAGACAAAGTTATCCAAAGGCTGAAATCTTAGTTCTCTGGGTTTCACTTGTTTACCATGCTCCTTAGAAAGCATCAAGGGAATAGGAGTCTTTACTATTTTTATGTCCTTTAAAATAAAAGATTTATAGTAGAAAATGTATTAATTGGGATTCATAATCCATAACAATCAGATCATTTATTTAGTGTTGCATGTTCTCTTAGAAGGAATCTAGTCCATTCTCCTCCTGTTCCATCCCCCTCTTATAATATGAATATATGACAAGAAATTGAAACCTAGAGAAGTTATATAGGGAATAAGTGACAGTTGGGCCTTAAACTCAAACTTCTGCCCCCTCCCCAAACCTGTCCTTTTACTACTATTTCACCATGAACAACCCTGAGTTTTGTAAAAGAGGTTTGTGAATTCTATTACTACGCCAAAAAATTGAAAATGAAATTATTACGTACCAAAGAAAATAACCTGTTTTCAATCATTTCAAAAGCACATCTGCAGCACCAGTTTATATCCAAATAATAGACTCATTAGAAATTACTAATAACACCCATTAAAACAAATCTGGCATGACTTCTATTTAATATTTTTTTAGCTATTAGTCTGACTTATGATGTGTACCTTGAAACAATAAAATTGCAAATATTTTTAAGAGTCTGTGATTCAGACAAGTCTTCCCTAATTATTTAGAATTAGCAAGATTTTACTATATTTCACAACTTCCCTCCTTTTACAAATTTTCCTTGCCTGTTCTAAACTCAAGGAACAGGAGCTGTCTGTGATGTGATATATAGAGTGGCCTGCAAGGTTTTAAATTTATTATTATTATTATAGCAGCAGTAATAATAATATCTAACATCTTAAAGTTTATAAAGTGCTTTGCAATCTGTTATTTTAATTGTTCTTCTCAACAACCTTGTGAGATAGGTGCTATTATTACTTCTATTCTACAGATGAGGAAAATGAGATACATGGAAACTAGATGACTTTCCCAGGGTCACAAAGTTAAAGCCTGGGGCAGTATTTGAACTCAGATCTACCATACTAAGGCCCAGAACTCCAATTTTTATGCTGTCTAGCTGCCTCTATTTTAAAAATATATTTTTTGTTAAAGTAATCTAAAATTAAGGGATTTTTAATTTCAACTCATCTGAGAAAATAAGCATGGTGGCTGAGGGTGGAAATAGTCAGTGTTCATAGATAAATTTATCTTCCAGTCTTCACAAGTCTTTCCAACAAGATTTCATAGCTACATTTTTATTTGACAATTTTGCAAAAGTTGTTAATAAAGAGTGTCAGTAGACATAGAAGTTTGACAACTAGAAAGCATGATATTTATGGATAATAATTTTCCTCCCAAATAACTAATTTTTATTTCAATGGAGCTCAAAGGTAACTTCAAGGACCAGAAAGTCACTATTATGATGATTTTAGTATCAGAGTAAACATGTTTTGTTTTGTTTTTAACAAAGAGAAGCTACAGAAGGCAACTTTCATCATCATCATCATCTAGAAAGACAGCAAAGCTGGAGGAAGCCCTATATCTAAACAACAAAACCATGCAATGACAGTAAATTTCACTCAACCATTGCAAATCCAACAATGACCAACTAATGAGGAGGCTCTTTCCTGTGTTGACACACTTCTAAAATTAACCTAATAAATGATGTATTTATTTAGCTGTAGTTTATTTAGGGCCTCTCAGCACATCAAAAAGGTTGTGTAAAAGCATAGTAACTATCTCAGGAGTCAGAGTAAACAGCAAGGATAATCCTTCACCTTGTCAGTCTCCATAAGCACTGCTTTGATTAACGGACTAATAGTTACTAATGAAGACAGCAACTATCAGTTACATAAACAAACCACAGTTTGACAACAACAAACATTAATTAACTGCCTGTAGTGTACAGAGAGTCTTACAAGGTACTAAGAGCTACAGGACATGTTCCCTGACCTTCTTTAGCTTATAGTCCAGGATGGAGTGGGGGGGGGGGAATACAAACTTATATGATACAAGATCTAAAATAAAAAATACATTATAAAATCAAGTCAAACAGCATTTATCAAGTGCCTTCTTTGTTCCAGGCACTCTGATGAGTGCTAGAGATATAAAGAAAGGCAGAAGACTACCCCTGATCACAATCTAAAAGGGGAGACAACATAGTAAATAACTATATAAAAAAGAGAGAGAGAGAGAGAGAGAGAGAGAGAGAGAGAGAGAATAAATTTGAGATGATCCACAGAGTGAAGGAATTTGAGAATTCTTGCACAAGGTAGGACTTTAACAGGGTCTTGAAGAAAATCAGAAGGCAGAGAAGAGGAGGGAAAGAATTTGAATAGGAGGAAAACAAAAGATACACAAATAAAAATAAAATGCATGTAAAATAAATCCAAATTTAACTTCAGGAGAATGAAAAATAAATACTACTAGTTAGGGAAATAAGGAAAGGTGTTTTGGAGAAAGGTAGCATTTGAGCTCAGTCTTGAAAAAAGTAAGGGTTACTTATAAAAAAATAGTCCAATCTGGCCCAATGCAGATTGTAAGACAGAGTGTAATACAAGGTACCTGAAGTCTCTGCAGATGATTGTAAACTTTACTTGGTAGGGAACCATTAAAAATTTCTGAGCACCAGAAAGACATGAACAGATAAGATTATTCTGATAATAGAATAATGAACAGGTGAGCAAGGGACAAATGGAGGTGGAAAAACCCATTAGGAAGGTATGCAAGATTCTAAGAGGTGGCAATGGAAAGAGAAAGGAAGGGGAAGAAGGGATTGATATTGAATCAAGATCAGAACATGCCAACAAGAATAGTGAACGAATTAGAGATAGGGGAGGAGCCAAGATGGCAAAAGAGCCTCTCCTAGGTGCTCTCTCCAAAATATTTCAAAAAGCTTAAAATTATGACTCTAAATTTTCAAGAGACAGAACCCACAGAAAGATGCAGTGAGGCAATTCTCCAGCCCTAGTTAACCTGGAAAATAGTATAAAAACTCTGTTCCATGGGATTAGAGCCTCCCCCGCAGGGAAGAAACTTCAGCCTCCTAGGAACAGCCCCAGGGCACCTGGGAGTCGTGACTCCTGGCAGCAGAAGCAGTTTCCTGACCTGCACTCCAGGGAGAACCAAGCACAACTTGGAAGATCAGCAGGGAAACCTCTGCCAGAACAAGCCTGAAGTCCAGGCCCTGAGCATGGTCACAGCATCACCATACTCAGCGAGGCCAGGGTGGAGCCAGCAGCCCAGATCTAGGAAAGGGAAGCAAGCCCTCCACGGAGGGGGCAAGCAGGAGCTTCCAGGCAGTTGTGCCCTGAGTGCTCAGCCCACCAAAGGTAAGGGAGTGGAGGGAGACTTCCAAGGTCTGTTCTCTGTCTCTGGTAAAGGACTCTGGGGTTCTGACCACATTCAGATCCTGATCACAATCTAGGCTCCCCATAGAACAGAGACCACCCCCCAGCCCCATGGCAGAAGGGTGTGCTTGTGGTCCAACATAGACCAGGGGAGGAGTCAGAGCCTCACACACTGAGGTCCTTGTGGGGGTGCCCCAATAAAACTCAAAAACTCAGGAAGCACCCCAAAACCAGGAACAGGCTAGAGAGATAAGTAAACAGAAAAAAAAGGAACCTGCCATTGACAAATACTTTGTCTGTGATCCCAGGGAGGATCAAAATACTCAATCTGAAGATGAGGAAGTACAAACTTCTGCATCTAAAGACTCCAGGAAAAATGGAAGTTAGGCTCAGGCTATTACAGAGCTCAAAAAAGATTTTGAAAATCAAGTAAGGGAAATAGAGGCAAATTTGGGAAAAGAAATGAGAAAGATGCAGGAAAAAAAACATAAAACCAAGTCAGCAGTTTAGTCAAGGAGATCCAAAAAAATGCTGAAGAAAATAACGTTAAAAACCAGCTTAGGTCAAAATGGATAAAACAGTTCAAGAAGTTATTGAGAAGAATAATACTTTAAAAAGCAGATTTGTCTAGATGGAAAAGGAGATGAGAAAGCTCTCTGAGGAAAACAAATCCTTCAGACACAGAACGGAGCTAAAGGAAGCTGATGACTTTACGAGAAATCAAGACACAATATTTCAACACCAAAAGAATGAAAAATTAGAAGAAAATGTGAAATATCTCATTGAAAAAAACAACTGATCTGGAAAATAGATTCAGGAAAGATAATTTAAAAATTATTAGGATACCTGAAAGTCATGATCAGGAAAAGAGCCTTGACCTCATTTTAAAGAATTCCTACAGAAAAAAATTGCCGATATCCTAGAAGCAGAGGGTAACATAGAAATTGAGAGAATTCACCCATCTTCCCCAGAAAGAGATCCTAAAAAATAACCCCCAGGAATATTATAACCAAGTTCCAGAACTCCCAAGACAAAGAGAAAATATTACAAACAGCCAGAAGGACACAATTCAAATATCATGGAGCTGCAGTTAGGATCACCCAGGACTAAGCAGCAACTACATTAAGGGCTCGTAGGGCTTGGAATATAATATTCCAGAAGGCAAAAGAGCTTGGAATGCAAACAAGAATCAACTATCCAGCAAAACTGAACATCCTCTTCCAGGGGAAAAGATGGACTTTCAATGAAACAGAAAGTTTGACCTTCAAGTACAGGACTCAGGTGAAGCATAGAGAGTGGAGGAGAAGGGTAAATTATGAGGGACTTAGTGATGATGAACTGCATGTATTCCTGAATAGAAAAATGATACTGATAATACTCATATGAACCTTCTCATTTAATAGAGCAGGTAGAAGGAGCTTTTATAGATGAAGCACAGGAGTGAGCTGAATTTGAAGATATAATATAATGTAAAAATGGAGTCAATGGCTAAAAGGGAAATATACTGGGAGTAAGAGAAAGGAGAGGTAGAACAGGCTAAGATATTTCATATAAAAAGTATTTTTTTGCAATGAGCTTTTGCAATGATATGGAAGGGGAGAAGGTGAGGTGAAATGAGGGAACCCTTCCCTCTCATCAGAAATGACTCAGAGAGGAAACAGAATACACACTCAATAGGGTATAGGCATATAGAGTTAAAAGGGGAGAAGGGTGATGGGTGGAAGCAGGGGGGATGTGGGAGATAGCGGAGAGGGCAGATCATAGTAGAGAATAGTCAGATATAACACATTTTCTTTTTCACTTTTTGCAAGGGGCTGGGATTGGGTGGCCTGTCCGGGACCATGGGGCTGAGCAGTTGTTGGGTCTCTGGGGTAGTATGTGGGCTTGAGGCCTCTTGACGCCAGGGCCGGTGCTCTGTCTGCTGTGCCACTCAGCTACCCTAACAGTACACTTTAGAAGAGGGACAGAGTGAAAGGAGAGATAAAATATAATATATGGAAGTGGAGAGGAATGTATGGAGGGAATTACAATCAGCAACAGCAACTATGGGGAAATATGGAAGTAACTTCTGTGATGGACTTATGATAAAGAATGTAATCCACCCGAGATAGAGTTTATGGTATCAGAACACAAACTAAAACACATTTTTTTCTTTCTTTTACTTTATTTCTCATGAGGTTCTATATTTGTGGGGGGGGGGTATTATGTTTATTCTTAAACAAAAATATTTTAGTAATGTATAAAGTCATATTAAACCAAAAAAAGGAATTAGAGATACAATATGAATCTTCAACCAATGATGATTAGTAAGAGGAACTAGGGATGTTGGCTGTGGAGGAAAGAAGTCATGGGGACACTGGGGAAGAGAAGAATGTGATGCAAAGAACTAAGATAAAAGTCTTCAAATATCTGAAGAGATAATATGTCCTAGACCTGGTCTTCTCAACCATGAAGAATAGAATTGGTAAACAGAAGAAAGACTAAAGTGTAATACAAATTGTCCAAAATGAAATGGGATGCTATTTGTATGTGTGGGAGAGAGAGAGAGAGAGAGAGAGAGAGAGAGAGAGAGAGAGAGAGTGAAAGGAGAGAGAGACAGAGAGAGAGAGAGAGAGAGAGAGAGTGCAATAGTAATGAGTTACCTTCACTGGAGACATCAAATAAAGCCTGGATGACTACTTGTCAGAAATATTGTAAAAGGGATTCTTCTTCAAGTATAAATTGAACTAAATTTCTCCAAAGTCCATTCCACTTCAGGTAGGAGGGGAGACAGGAAAAAGTGAGTGTATGTAAATGAATACATAAACAACCATATATTTACACATATATAGACATATACATCCATATATCAGGAAAAGCCATGGAAATTAAAACATATATATGAAAGTGTTTCTAGTCCCCAAACCACTAAAACTACTGATTGGAAACTAGTGAAATTATTTATTGATTTAGAAGATACATTTAAATAAAAAAATCTAATTTCTTCTACAAAAATATTATCAAGGCATGGGTCTTAAGATACAAATTTAAAGTCTTCAGTGGCTTCCCATTACCTCTAAAATTCTACATTGAATTTAAGGTCTTCTATGATCTGATTCCTACTTCCCTTTCTATCTTTATTTCAAATTATTCCCCATCATAGAGTCTCTATTCTAGTCTCTTCTGATTTGATAACAGTTCAGCAAACATATATTAAGTGCCTGCTTTGTTCAAGGCACTATCCCAAGCACCACAGATAGGGGATTAGAGATAAGACTTGAAATTTCATTGGTATAGAAAACTCAATAGTAAATGAAGAAATTATTCCTCTGTTTTCCCTTAAAAAAAAAAGTCAGTACCCTCTCAGCAACCTTTAGTCTTAGAAAATTGCCTTAGAGTACTGAAAGATTTAGTGGCTTCCCCAACTATCCAGCCATGGAGGGGATTCATCTGATGCAAAAGCATAGAAACAAGAAGATGGAATGTGGAGTTTAAGCAACTAAATCTGGGTGCCAGATTGAGGATAGTTTTAAACAGATGTGGAAAAAAATGCTTGCTAGTCTGATTTCATGCTTCTGGAATGAACAAGTGAATTGTTTTGAAAGTGGGCTTGGAAGTAAGAGGAAGATGAGAGAACAGGTGTGAATGAATATTACTTTAGGGGCATGATATTATTCATGGACTAAAATAATAAACCTCTATCTCTTTACTTCAATGGTTCCCAGTCTTTCCACAGATAAGTGACACCTTTAAGTATCAAAATTAGGGGGCAGCTAGGTGACGCAGTGGATAAAGCACCAGCCCTGGAGTCAGGAGTACCTGGGTTCAAATCCGGTCTCAGACACTTAGTGATTACCTAGCTGTGTGGCCTTGGGCAAGCCACTTAACCCCCATTTGCCTTGCAAAAAAAAGTATCAAAAATTAAATTTTCAAACACTACATGTTAATAAACATACTATCATCAGGATCTGTTGAATGATAAAAAATGCATAATGACCAGTGGCCATGCTCAATGTATGTATGCTCTTGGATCAGCCTCTTATAACAACCTCAAAGTCCCATAGCATAGGGACCACTGCTTTAGAATTTAGACAAATTCATACAGAAAAGTTGACCCTGTTTGTATCTTGGATTGAACTCCTTGGAGAAGAGATGAACAAGGATCTACCCCTGTGTAATATATAGTCACAAACATAATAATATCATTACCATTAATAATTTAATTATACATACTAATTGTTATATATTTTGTGTTCTAATGAAGGCAATTTAGCCAACCTTTTGCCATTAAAAAATGAGAATGTTGTGAAATTGCAATTCAAGGTGACAAGAATAATGACTCTGGCTAACAAAGTAGATTTATATTTGGAGACCCAAAAAAGCCTATCTGATGTGTTTTTGCAGGGAATACTTATTTGGGTTTTTTATTTCTTTCTTTTTCTTTAAAGGGAAGGCAGAGGAAAAAATTTCCATCTCTACTATAGTTTCCCCAGTGGTATTTGGGGCAGTAACCCTTCAAAATTAGCTACCAATCAACCCCAATTCCTTTGGTAACCATTGTAATAACATTAACATGATGAACTAATGGGATATTAATGTGGCCATAATAGGCATTTCCATAGGAGTTCCATTGTAATTGAGTAGGTTAATAATGTACTGTAATCTGGACTTGGCAAGAGTGATGTATGATACATGTAGGAAAGCAGGATTCTGATGGCTTTCAGTTTGTAAGTCATTTGCTCTTTAAAAAGACAGGGACAGACCAAAAAGAAGAAGCAGGTGCATGAGTGAGCAAGGACTCCCAAACAAATTGAGCCCAGCCCGGTTTCAACCCATAATCCTCTAGGCTTTTAGAAGCAGAGTATATTTTTAGCATTTTTTTCCCTTTAATTTAAATCTTCAATAGATTTTTGGCAGTTGGTTTCTTAGGATATTTATTTATATGGTTAAATATGCATCAGGTAGTTTATTCATTTATGTGGCTCTTCCTCTATAAATATTTAACAAACTGTAATTATAGATGGCAGTGAATTGGGAAGTCAGCCACAGTGGCATCAGTGGTGTTTTGAAAAGAAATAGAGGGTGGGGGGAGGGAGGGAAGCACTGAAGAGCTGGCTATTGTTTGAAAGAAATAAAGGAACGGGGCCAAGAAATGGGAAAGAGAAAAAGAAAGGATATGAAGGTGGAAGAGAGAAAAAATAAAAACAAAAATGAAAACCTTTGAAAAACCTGCATATGCTGAAATTTTCAGTTGCATTCAAGAGGATACCTGCAAATAACCTTGGTTTGAACTCTGTTGAAAGATAGAGAGAAAAGAGCAAGGCCCTCGTATAATTATTTATTCCAGCAAACAATAGCACATAGCCACACAGAGTCCTCCTAGTCCCTGAGCTAATATTTGAAAGTCATTGTAACTCAAGGGCAATTTCTAAGCCCTCCTCCTTTCCCTAAAATGAAGAGGGGGGTCTGAATGGGAGGGAGGCAGAGAAGGAAAGAGGGGGTAAAGAAAAAGGGAAATGGAGGTTTCAGTCATCTGAAGACAAAAAGTTATAAAATTCAACAATCACCCATGACAAGCAAATAATTGAAAGTTTGCAAACTGGTCTAGTATTGTCTGACAAAAGAAGCTGCTGCTATGTGTTCCCATGTGTTTTCTTCAAAAAGTCATTCTGTTTTATGTTTGGGGGTTTTTTTAAACATATCTGGCCTCATTTCAGTAATTCTTTAATTATAAACACTGTTGCCCATTACATTCAGTTCTTTTTTTAAAAAAATTATTCATTTAAGGCAAAGGGGTTAAGTGGCTTGCCCAAGGTCACACAGCTAGGCTATTATTAAGTGTCTGAGGTCAAATTTGAATTCAGGTCCTCCCGACTCCAGGGCAGATGCTCTATTCACTTGGCCACCTATCTGCCCCTACAGTCAGTTCTTAATCCTCTGTGCCAGGAATTCCCAAAAGAAAAACAAGTAATTTTTGTTTGATTGGATTTTGGAGGCAGTGGAGTTGTGACTTGCCCAAGGTCACACAACTACTAAGTGTCAACTGTCTGAGGTTGGATTTGAACTGAGGTCTTCCTGACTCCAGGACCAGTGCTCTATCCACTGGACCACATGGCAGTCCCTCTATGGAGTTTAATAAAATATTTACAGAGTCTAAACTCTGCTCTGCCTGCAGACAAGCTTCTTTCTATAGGTTCTTTTTGGAATTCTGTGAGGCTAATCTCTGTTAAGTCCTACATAAGGTCAAACCTGATTACTGACAGGAGCTAGAGCCTTCCCTTCCATCACCAACACTCCTAAATTACTTTGTGTTTATTTATATGCATACATGTTGTTCTTCCCCTCAACCCAGTAGAATATAAGCTCCTTGCAGGCAAAGTTTATTATTTCTGTCTTTGTGTCCCCAGGCCTAACAAATGCTTAGCAAATGAATGAATGAATGATGAATGAATGATTGAAAAAGCATTGTATCAGAAATGTATTAAGGCCTGGGGATACAAAAACAAGTAAACAAGATAGTCCTTACCCTCAAGGGGCTTCCATTCTAATGAGGAACAACCATACACATAGGATGGAGAGTTAGAAAAGAAAAAGAGAAGAGTTGCATGCTTTCAAAATGACCAGGAAATGGTCTGCAAGAACAGATTAGATGACCCCCAAACTGGGATTTAAATAACCTGATTTGTTTTCCCATCATGCTTTCACTTGGAATCTGATTCTTCAGTGTAACTAAAAACTCCACTACCCAAAACAAACAGTTATGAAGATAACTGCCCTTCCTGGGTAGTTGCTTTTATTTTTAATTATACAAAAACCCTCAATTATTTAAAGACTAACAGTCAAGTAAACGGATTATTCCATCCCTTACTTCTCTCCACTTATGCTACCCAAAATTTCAGTGCATGTTATTAATTTTATCAGTACTCTATTTTTAAAAAAAGAAAAGTATGTATTTTAGTGAGAAAAGCCAAAGGCCAGAATTCAAGGGGAGAAATGAACTCTAGTCCCAAATTAATTTGTAACAAATCAAGTGACAGGAAAAAATCTTTCTCTGTAATTCAGTTTCCTCAGCCATTAAATGAAGATATATTCATCCATACAATAAGCATCTATTAAGACATAAACAAAATGGTCTCTGCACTTGGAGGCTTTACATTCTAGGGGAGAGGGGAAGAAGAGTGAACAACATGCCTACAGAAAAGTACATACAAAGTAAGTATGGGTGGGAGAAAGACCACTAGCAAGGAGAAGGTGAGAATCAGATCATAGGCAAGAGTAGACTGAAGCAAGATTATAAAAAGGTTTTAAGTATCAAAGAAACATGTGCTTTATTATAGGGTTATGAAATAAAGAAGCCATCGGTTATTCTTGAGCTGAGGAATAACATAGTCAATTGTGCTTTTAATAACATTAATTTATCTGTAAAGAGAATGAATTGGTAAGGAGAGAGACTGGAGTTAGAGGAATCAATTAAAAAACTACTGCAGTAAACCAGGAAAGAGACCATAAACTAAGGCAGTGGTCATGGGAGTGGAGAGAAGAGGATGTATGTGAAAGATGTAGAGCTAGAACTTAGCAACTTATTGTATATGAGGGATAAAGAGAGAAGAGTTGAAGATGACTCTAAAATAGTAGATGGATGACTAGAAGAATGGTGGTATCTTCAACAGAAATAGGTAATTTAGGAAGAATGAACAGTCAATAAATGTTGGGGGAGGATAGGAATGGATTCTGTTTTGGACTTGTAAAGTTTAAAATGTCTGAGGTCAGAGATGGAAAATGAGCAGCTGGTGATGTTGGATGAAAATTCAGAAGTCTCAGACTGAATATATAGAGATCTGGGAGTCATCTTCATTAAGATGATCACTGAATCCATAGGATCTAATCATCACCAAAGGGTAAGAGAAAGGAAGAGGGCTTAGGACTAAGTCCTGGGATATGGCCATGCCTAGGTGATGGGAAGCAGAAGGGAAGGAAAATCAATATTTTTATAATACTTCCTTTATGCCTGTGAAAAGCACTTTGTACATATTATCTCATTTGATCCTCATAATAACCATGCGAGGTAGATGCCATTATATTTATTTTACACCTGAGGAAACTAAGACACAGAGATTAAGTGATGTCCAAGGTCACACAACTATAAATCTCTGAGACTAGATTTGAATTCAGGTCCTCATGATTTCATATGATGATCTATGATGAGAAGTAGCCAGAGATGACAATCAGAGAAAACCCTCATACCCCTTGTAATATTAGGAAAATAAGGAGTTAGAGGAAAGTTTTGGCAGATTGGATGACTTCTTGTGTTGAATTTATGGAAAGATGTGGTTAAGAGTCTCAGAGATGGACAGGCAGAGATGAGTTGCAATTTCAGTCACTCAGTAAGAATTTAATAAGTCACCACCCAAAATCCAGGAATGTCTAGAAGTATTAATAGGTAGTCAGCAGTATCAAATGTTGACCTGAGATTAAGAAATATGAAGACTAAAGAAGATACAGCATATTACAATAATATATTTAATAACAGTGATAATAATAATTTCCATAGCAACTTCATAGAATTTTCATGAGGTTAAAATGAGAAAAAAGAGTTTAAAGTGCAAAGGTAAAAATTAAATATATACAATATAATTTATTAGCCTTAATAATATACTATTGGTTTAATAATATAGCAAGGTATTTCTGGGCAATATTCTAAAATGTGAAAATAAGAAATCCAAAGTACTCATTCAAATTTAAACACACTTTAGTTTAATTATTCTAGGCATTAATGCCTTTTAACTAATAATTTCAACTTTCTCTCTCAAAAAACTTGTTATCAGATCTAACAGGTTTCAGTTCTTCTATCTGTCCTTGTCCAAGAGAAAGGTCAATTATGGGTGAAATAACAGGATAAAGGACAAAACAGAATGCATGAATCATCTACAAATGTATAATCTGCTGTGAAATAAATGACTTGGGATCAGCACTTAACCTCTCTAAACCTTAGTTTCCTTATCTGCAAAATGGAGATAATGATAGAACCTACCTCAAAGGATAAGATTAAAATGAGATCATAGATTGTATAGGCCTTGGTTCTGGCTTGACCAAAGACTAGAGAGACATCTCATCTGTGGGATGAGAAAGGTCAATAGGAATGTGCTTGCTCACCAGACCCAAGTTTATGTAGCCTGACCAAAAAAGTATGCTATGCAAACCTTAAAACTCTACATAAATTATCATTATTATTGTTATTATTGTTAATTATTATAAATTGTTTTGTCTACTGGGAATTACAGCAGTGCTCCCTTGAGACACAAATTCTCTGCATCCAACTACACTGCTTGCTTTTCTTCTCTGTTTTGTCTAATTGAATATTCTTTTCTCCCCAGCCATCTCTACTTGTTCCCTCTCTAAAATCTATCTTCAATACACAGTTTCCTCTGCAAAATCCACACTAGCAACTGCTATCCTCCTACCTTACTTCTCAGTTCTCCACTATGAGACAAGGCACAGTTATCCTTGGGTCAACATTACCTTGGCATCATACTCCCAGTGTCCTCCTTTCCTTTTCACCCTTAAAAGGGACCAGACACTGAAGAACAATCATCACTTCCCCCAGGGAGTCTACACCACAGTTTGTAGTGGTTTCTGTTCTTCCCTACCACTCTCTTCAGCAGAATTTGACATAAGTATAAAGTATTCTAATTTAGGCTCCATTTAACACCTATCACATGCAACCTGGTATTGCTAATCCTAGTCTTGTTATATGATAGGGAGATGAGAAATATACTGCCTCTGAAGATTAAAAAATAATTATTAGCATTATCAATTTATCATATGGAGAGCAATGAGGAGGTACTTTGGAGAGTCACTGTAGACTGTCTGATCTAACTAATAATGACTGTTAAAAACAGCAGTAAAATACATCATGAATAATTATATGGCAGGAGGAAAGGATAGGCTGGCTATGTGGTAAGAAGAAATGATCATTGAAACAATAGTGACTCAGACCCTGGTCAGGATAAAGTAAGGAAAGCTTGCAGAAACCCAGGGGTGGACCTCTTGTGGTGAATTTATGGGAGGGAATGATTGAGAGTCCCACAGGTTAGACAAGCAGAGATGGGTTTCAATCTCAATCAGTCAATCAATAACCCTTTATTAGGGAGCGCGACTCATTGCCAAGCACTTTACTATGTGGTAGGGATACAAAGAAAGGTAGGACTCCAGCATCACTGGAAGGAACTCTTAAATCAATAACATCACAAGTTCATTTGGCCATCTGAGAACTGCTCCATTTTCTCCCTAGATAGTATCTTAGTGTTAAAGATCTTTATGTTTCTCAGTGGTGTCTTGTACTTGTTTGTTGATTTGTTTGTTTAAGACAGGAACTGTGATTTCTTTGAAAGATTAGATTGTGATTCCTCCCAATTTGGGAAGGGGGAAGGAGAAATGCTTCAACCAAAACAAATCTGTTTCTGTTCTTCTACTGATTATCTTAAAAGTTTGCCTGGTGTCACAGAGAAGTTGTGATTTGCTCAGGGTCATATAGTCAAAATATATCAAAAGTGCAACCTGAATCTAGAGCTTTCTAATTTTAAGTTCTGTCCTTTCATCACTACATCAAATTAGTCAAAAGACCTGGATGGGAGCCCTAACTTAGCTTATCCCTTCCCTGTTAAGTTTATCATATGTGTTATTTGGCATCATCATTATTTGTACCTTTCAAATATATCCCTATTATACTTGAAATCATGAAGAGGCTGGGCATTTGTCTTTTTTTTCTTTTTATGAACTTTTTTAAATTTATGGAATAAAACAAACATTTCTATAACATAGCTTAATTAAAAAAAAGATTGCACATGAAACTATAAGTCTATTACATAAACTTGTTATTCCTTTTTAGCATATAATAAAGTTATCTAGAGCTACCATTAAATACAGAATTGTTTATTTGTGTGTGTATATATGTATGTATGTGTGTAAAATCAAATACAAATATGTATATTTGTATATATATGTATATTAAAATCATTCTATACATATTTCTTTTATCAGTTCTTTCTCTGGATAAAAATAGTATCTTCCTTCATATGTTCTTTGTATTTATTTGGGGTATTTATAATAAAATGGCTTAATCATTCAAAATTGTTCTTAAAATAATATTGCTACTACTATATACAATGTTCTTTTGGTTCTGCTTACTTTGCTCTTCATATCCATGGTTTCCTAAAATTGCTAAGCTCAACATTTTTATAACAGTAGAATTCATCACAGTCACATACCATATCTTGGTTTCCCCAACTATAAATTGAAGATGATACATATTAGTGAAGGTCAAAGGAATTATGAATTTGATATTAGAAGACCTGAGTCCTCTCCTGTCATTCTGATCCATATCTGGCCACTGGATTCAGATGATTCCAGAGGAGAAAGGGAGGCTAGTGACTTTACACAGTCCTCCCTCACCTAAATATAATTCACTTGCATGTCTTGGCATCACATTCCTGATGTCACGTTCCTCTCAAGTACAAAGGACAAACAACAAGTCACACTGTCACTCTCTATGTGACTTCACCCATATCCTTTAACTTCTCTAGATCTGTTTCTTCATCTATAAAATATGAGATTTAGGCTAAATTACACCTGAAGTCCCTTCCATCTCTAAATCCACAGGCCTATCAGCTACTGTCTTCACAGAGACTGCTGTAAGTATCAAATCAGATAATATATGTAAAGTACTATTTAGTTTGTAAAGGGCCTCACCAATTTAAGTTGCCATTTAATTAGTAACCACTTTCTTATCATGCTAACCTTTCTGTATTTACAAGGAAGGAGAAGCAGAAGAATTAATATGGCATAGTTTCATAGAAGGATGGATTAGGAGCTGGGGTTTAAATATATTTAAAAAAAAGAAAAATAAACGACTCCAAAAGGCAAACACGAAGTTAGCATACCAGATGCTAAAAAATGGCAGTGAATATAAAGCATCTCCCTCCTGTTTGAGGAAGTATCTACTATCCCCTTCCCTTATTCTGGGTTACCCAGAGATATAATTTATGATGGGTTCACAAACAAAATGGTCAATGGTTCAGTACAAACCAAACATGAGCAGACACATTTCTAAATCCAACCGTCATGCTGCTTACACAATCTGTTGATCCATTGAACAAATATATGTTGAAAGATTAGGCGGGAGTTGACTGTCATTCAGTAAGATAAATGTAGAGTAGACTCATTTTCCGCCTGAGTTAATGCTTAAGGATTTGTATGAGAAGTGGGGGATGGGGAGGAGGATGGGAGGAAGGGAAATTCCAGTCACCTAGATCTTTAGAATGAGATTATCTGGCCAAGGACCTCACACAAAGGCAGTTACCAGTCATCTTTCACACACTGAACTGTCTTTCTCCCTTATTCTTTTATTGTGGAAAAAAAAAAATCCTAGGAAATAAACCAGTGCTCCAGAAGCACTTGCCTTGGCTATTCAGGCCTTGTTGATAGAACGATAGGAGACAGAATGTTTTATATAGTACAGTTTGAGATTTAAAAGGGGGGAAAAAAAAGTCAGCTTGTCATAAAGGCTCATTGTTACCCAGCTGTCTCATAAAAGGGCTGTGAACCATTAAGCTATAGTGAGAACGGAAAGCCTGAAGCTGGAAAGGCAGTGCTCATGCTGGTGTGTCCAATGCCATCCCCTGGCAGAGAGCATGTATAACCTTTATTCAACTCTTACTTGTTGACACTTTCCTCAATTAGGGTGTGAGGCAAGTCTTCTGGAGTTGCATTTGTCCAGCTTTGCTCAGCTGAAAAAAAGACAGCACTTCACTGTTATTGATCCTTTTCTAAGTGTTTGAGCTTCACAAGAAAGCTTTGTTTCAAAAAAAAAAAAGAAAGAAAGAAAAAAGGGAGAGGGAGGAGAGAGAGAAGAGAAAAGAAAAGGAAAAAAAGGGAAATTGAAAAGAAACTAACCATTTGTACAAGGAGAGGAGTTTCCTTGATTTGTAAACCTGGGGCATGGTTACAATACAATCCTGTAACCATGTGGTACTCTTGTTTAGCAAGCTGAGAACAATTTTCAAAGGCATCCAACAACTCAGACCTCGTTGGGTACATGTTTGAAAGCAATAACAATAGGTTGACAACAACAACAATAACAACAATGATTACTCAAAAAGAGAGCTTTTGACCCACTAGAATAAATGTTCTATTAAATGTACTTGAAAGCAAATTGATTTAACATTTATTGAATACTTATAAGGTGACATTGGCTCTATAAGCAGACATTTGCTATAAACAGAGAAAAATGGTTGTCTCTGTCCTTCCAATAGAATATATATGTTCCTTGAAGGAAGAGGTAATTTAACCTTTTACCTTATATCCCTACAGGACCTTGCATCTAGTAGGCACTTAATAAATTCTTGTTAAACTTAATTGCCCTTACAGAGTTTGTTATCTAAAGGAGACTTGGAGAAATGTGAAGAACAAAATACACTTTTAGTAGACTGAAATTTTTTCTCTCCTGAAACATAGAGATAAATAAGAACTGTTTGAATTAAATTCAATAGATGCTTATTGAATGCCTACTAAGTTCAATGACCTGGGCAAAGTTCTGGGCCTGAAGATATAAAAAACAAAAACAAAAAATCCTTTCCTCCAGGAACATATATATAGTAGATATAATACTGGACTTGGAGTCAGCAGGATCTGGGTTTGAATTCTGCCTCTGGATGAGTGATGTGAACTAATCAATCACTCAACCTCTCTGATCTAGTTTCCTTATCTATAAAATGGTGAGATAACATATAAAGTACTTTGCAAACTTAAAAGTTTTAAATAAATATCAGTGATTATTATTCTACTGGAGGATATTATCTTTACATATAATGATAATATAAGATAAATTCAGGAAGGAAAGATCACTAACTAGGGAAATGATGAAAGACTTCATGATGGTAATGGAATCTCAGTTGAATCTAGAAGGCAAACCAAGGATTCTGGGAAGAGATAAGAAGAGAAAGCATCCCAGAAATGGGAAAATAGACTTGCAGAGAGAGAAACTAGAATTTTGAGTTTGAGAATATTAGTTCAGTTTGACTAGAATATGATTTTTTATTAAAGAGAATAGCATGAAAAAAGATTAGAAAGGTAGGTAGAAACCAGACAATGGAGGGCCTTAAATGATATGTTGAAGAGTTTGTATTTTATCTTAGGGGAAATGGAAAGCCATTGGAGGTATTTGAATAATCGTAAGGTGATAGAGCTTCACTGCTATTGATCCCAGGTATATTTATTTATTGCCCATTTAAAGATGAGGAAGGTTGAGGTTGAGAAAGGTTGTGACTTGCCCAGAGTCATACAGCTAATAAGTAGGAACCAAAATTTGAAATCAAGTCTTCCTGATCCCAGATCCAAAACCTCATCCACTGTGCCACCTAGCTAAATATATAGATTTGAGAATCAGAAAGCAGTAAAATTATCAAGAGCAGGAATTAGAACTATATTGAGTGATTGGAGTGGTGGTGCAAACAGTCAAAACTAGGGATTCTTGCACCTGGTATATATTAAAAATTTTCAGGAGAGGGTTTGGAGAGTTAAAATGATGATAGAGAGGACTGAGAGTAAAGTTGGAGAAGGAGAACATGCAAGGGATCTGGGCACTAGGAGAACAGCACCAAGGTGACTGAACCATGGAGATGGTGGCACAGGCTGTTAGAAGATCTGAGGCATAGGGATATCATTCCCCAAGGATATCATCATCTAACTAAATATTGGAGCCTTAGTGCTGAGCCTCAGTCTCCTTTAATAATAATAATAATAACTTGGGGCAGCTAGGTGGTACAGTGGATAGAGCACGGGCCCTGGAGTCAGGAGTACCTGAGTTCAAATCTGGCCTCAGACACTTAATAATTGCCTAGCTGTGTGGCCTTGCAAAAACTAAAATAATAATAATAATAATAATAATAATAACAATAACTTGAGGACATCTTAAATTAAGAGATTAGGAGAAGGTTAATAATCCAGAAAAAGTGACTGAGAAAGAATAGGCAAGCAAGTAAGAGAACAAGGTGAACAGTGACACAGAAGGAAACCAGAACAGGAAAGTATATACAGGAGGAGCCAGAATCAGTAGTGTAAAAAGTTATAGCAAAATCAAGTAGAAAGAGAACTGAGGAAAGGTCATTAGATTCAAGAGTAAAAAGATAATTGGTAACTGGGGCGTAACTCACTAGTCAATTGCTGGGAACCAAAGTAAGATGGCAAAGGTTTAAGAAAGGTAGGCAATGGAGAAGCAAAGGCAGTAAGCATAAACAGTTCTCTCTAGGAGCTTGATAGTTCAGTCCTCTCAGGGGAGAAAGGCTTTGTGGGCAGTTAGATTGGACTAGGCCTTAAAGGAAAAGAGGGAGATATTTTGTTGACTTTAGTGTAGATTGCTATGAATAGAAAAGGTCATGGAATCAGGTTCAAAAACAGGAGATGCAACAGAATCAAAAAATGATAAAAAAAAAATCAGTAAATGAATAGAAGAATCACAGAATGAGTGAACAAATAAATAGGTTTGCTAGGCTGGACAAGAGGAATAGCAGGAAATGGTGGGTAAGGGTTGAGATATGACTGGCTGTTGGGGAGGGGACTTGAAATTATTTTCAAACAAGCAAGATATCCTTTACTTTTTGGTTTGTTTGTTTTAATGCATCAAAAGCAAGCTGAGATATGCTGCATCACAAATTGATATACCCAAGCCTCCCAGCAAGACTTCCCCAGGTTGTCATTCATTCCTTTTTCTTCTTGTTCCATACAGGTCACCAAACAGAAGGGGTTAGTAATCAACACATCAAAATCCTCTACTTCGGGTAGTTTAAACTTCACCATAGGTCTTAGCAGGCGTGAACAATGATGTTTGTACACCACTCGTGGAGTTAGAACCATTCCTTCAGCACAGCACCCATCCTTTCTTCAATTTCTTCTGTTAATAGGTCTATTTCTCAAGTCTACTTGTCTTGCCAATAGAACTAACGTTCTACCTAGCATGAGGCATTCTCAGTAATGCTCTCACTTATGACCCTGTCGATCTGGATTTTATTTTATGCTTTTGGGTTGCTTTACCCAAATGTCAGTGACTGAATCTTAAATAATGTTAAACATCTGATCACTTCTCTTTTTGGAAGGATAATACTTGGCAGGCCTTAATTTTAACTACTAGGCAGGAAAGCTCCAATGTGGTTCTAATGAATTCACTGGAGACAGTTTGCATTTGAAAGAAAACACATAAACTTGACCATCTGGATTAAGTTATAGTAGGCTATGTAGAAGGGATTCGTGTTTTGTTTTCTGGACTCCTGTCCATACCTCTTACATATGTCTGGGAACACTGTGTTTGGTGCAGTTGTGGACTCTAATGGGTGACAGGGGTCCTTTGACAAAGTTCTCTCTTTAGACAAGCAAACTTTAGTAATAGGTCAGTGATGGGAATTGGAAAGGCTCACAGGATTTACAATCCCCATTCATTTGTTAAACACCATCTAATTCATAGCCCTTCTCTTCCCTTTCTGGCATGGAGTAGGAAGTGTGCATCTTCTAACAAATCATAAGTGACCAGCAAAGTGACCCAGTTCTCAGAGGGCTCTATTTTAGAATGGAAGGCAAGGTGGCAGCATAACAAAACTAGGTGGGCCTTTTCACCTAGATGGGAAAAACCTGGTCTCCATTCCTTTGCTTATTGTGTGTGTGTGTGTGTGTGTGTGTGTGTGTGTGTGTGATAAAGATAGATTCTGGATGAATCTGAGCCCAGCCTACTTTGGCTAGAATTTTAACTGGCACTGATGGGACTTGGATGAATAGAGAACAAAGAAGCTAAACAGCTTGTTTTGATACCTCAGGGAGAATGAGGGGGAAAAAAAACTATTCTGTAACAGGATCTGTATCACTACCCACCAAAAGAAATGTCTAGTCTAAATTCTAAGACCAGAGAAGATCTGCAAAACTATTTCATCCAAGTTAGTATCATATTATAAAAAACTTAAAGGAAGTAAGATTTTCTTCAGTAGGGGAAGAAGAAGAGGGAATAGCCTCCTGAATGTGAATGGGGGTAAAGTTAAGCAGGATATTTTTTCAAATATTGAATTTCACAGTCAAGTCTAATAGATTTTAGAATTATAAATCGAGAGCTAGAAAGAATCATAGAGGCTATTGAGTCCAATATTCTCATTTTTACAGATTAGAAATCTGAGGTCCAGGGAGGTAGAAGCAATTAACTGGCACAGTGTGTAAAGCTTGGAGTCAGGAAAACTTGTTTTCAAAGTCAATCTTAGACACTAGCTGTGTGACCTTGGGCAAACAAAGGTTAGGAACCTATGTCTACATCAGGTTCCTCAACTGTAAAATGGACATAATAATAACTGGTGTTGAAAGGAATAAGTGAGACAATATTTGTAAAGTGTGTAGTACAGTGCTTGTTGCTTGTTTCTACCCTTTCCCCTGGTTGAGTGACTTGCCCCATGTTATATATGCAGTAAGTTTTAGAAAAAATACTTAAATCAAGGTCCTCTAGATTCCAGGAAGTGTTCTTTTCTCTCTGAACCATACAAAGTACTTGTAATGCCTTTCTTCCTACATTACTCAGTGATATTATTACTATCATTTACATTTCTTTTAAGAAATACAAAAGAAAGATTGTCTTTGCTCTCAAGGAACTGGTGCTTAGTTTGTTTTTTAAACTATCTGAAGTCTACCTCCTCAAATCATTTTCTAAGTCTTAATTATGGAAAGGACATGGTTATTTTCTATTTTTATTTTTCTAAACCACATTTTTCAGGTCCTAAATATAGATAGAGACAAATAGATAGATAGATAGATAGATAGATAGATAGATAGATAGATGATAGATAAATAGACAGAAAGAGAAATAAGAGAGAGAGAGAGAGAGAGAGAGAGAGAGAGAGAGAGAGATTGATTTTTGAAATCACCAAGTTAGAAAGTATCTCTTAAAGTTAGGAGTCTTAATCAGAAGTTGTTTCAGTCTTAAATCCATATTTTGATATTGTTCTTTTTTTAAAGATTAAAGTCTTCACTTTATTATTCATTCACTAAATATTGAATACATTAAGAGACAGAGAAAAAAGAAAGAGAAAAATGAGACATATCTAAGTATATAAAAAAAGAAGCAGCAGACACACTTGGACATTTTTAGAATTTGCTCTATGTTGTTTGGCTAAAATTAAAAGCCTGGTGAGAAACTTTGCCCTGATACAATGGTCTGTTGGATTTGAATTATCGCACCCATGGAGGAATCCCACAGTGTTTGAAAATACCTGAATCAGCGGAAGGAAAGAAAAAAAAAAAGCATGAAGGCTGTATTTATTATGTCTTGAAACTACTCCATAGGTCACTGCTGCTCTCTGTATACACTGCACTGACCCTTAAAACTCCAGGAGCAGTTTATTCAGCTGTGATCTACAACCAGGATTATATGTGAGATGTCGTCTGCTTTATCTTATTGCTGTATTCATAAAATAAACCAGTATACAGACAGAGACACATCAGCCAGGATCAAAGAATGACAGACCTGTTTTCCACCTCTACATGTTGGCTCTTATAATAATTTATGCCTCAGGATATAGGTTGAAAGTATACTCCTAATAGACTTGATGTTAACAAAGTGATTATACCCACTCCACACACAGAGCCTAGAGAAACAATTCTATTTCTAGGTCATTATTTCACCCCATCCCAATTAGGATGTGTATATATGCTGAAGTGCAATATAATCCTTTGTATAATGGCCTCTGTCAGCTTTTATACAGAGGGTTATTTGAGGTCACCAGACTGTGATAGTAATGTAAACACAGGCATTTTTCTCAAGGTTTGAAGTTTTTCTTCCTCAGCTGACTGACTTTGGACCCTTTTCTTGGTAAGCTGAGGCCCATGGGTCAGTTTACATATCTGTATAGAAGCAGTAGATTTACCTAACTCTTCTTCACCTGGAGAACTTGTCTCAGCAGCAGCTGAGCAGCTGAAAAAAAATCTTGGGCAAGGGCTCAGTGTTCCTAAAGGGAGGCTTAAAATATTATAGATTCTTTTCAGGACAACTTAAGCAAGAATTAAGTAGCATGGGTACTTGCCTAGGATTCCTACTCCAGAGTCAAACTTTATAGATTGTTATTGGAGATCAATGTCACTGGGGACAGAAACTCCCCAATTATTGTCTCTTTGTGCCACTGACTCTCATAAGACTGTGATGGAATGACTTCCTTCCTTTGAGAGATGGGAGAGATAATGTCTCCTGAGAGACATGAAGTACATAAATTGGGAACAAGTGTGCTCCTTTGAGGAGCAGCCATGGCACCACAGAATGGAGTCTATGGAAGAGTCCAGGTATCCTCACTCTGCCTTCGCCACATCAAAGAAGCCACTTTTCATCCAATAGTCCTTGAATTTCCCTTAGGGTTCCTCATATCTTTCCCTCTACCCACTTATAAAATTCTATACTCTCAGATTACTTCAACTTTCCTCACTCCCATGAGAATAGGTTTAAAGTGATTTTCGTAATCATCATCTCATGGTTCCTGGGGTCTCAAACAGATCCTCTGTTTGGTGACCAATACTGTCTCACCTATGATAGAAAAGACTAAAGCAGCATTCTGAGTCAATGGCCCTTTACTAAAGGGTTCATAGTCCCCTCTAATGAAGAGGACTTCAGATTTTTCTCACAACCTGAGATCTCTCTTCTTCCAGGGCCCTATTTTTATAGGCTCTGATATCTCAAACACAGAATAATTTCATTGGTTGATGTGACTCATAGGCTAGAATAAGCAAAGCAATATGTAAGCAAGGTCGCAGGTTGGTCAAGGCTATCTTTGCTGACTAGATGATCATAAGATGGATGAGTTCCTTCTTCGGTTAGGCAAGAGGAGATGGTATGAGCTATACATAATAATTAGGTGCTCATAAGATGGTCACTTATGAATGTTGGACAAGAGAGAATGATCTGGAGATATGAAAATAAATTGGAGAACTTTCCATATAGTTGAGTCACTTCTGCCTCAATGGGTTTTTCATTATAGAGTGGAGATGATACTCCATTAATTTTCCAAAGATGATGCCAATACAATGAGTGTCCTAGAGACACATAGTACAGTATAGTGGAAAGACTACTCTAGGGTCAGAGGACTTGGGTATAACTCCATTCACTAATGATTACTTCCTGTGCAATCTCAAAAAAAGTCATTTAAACAACTACACTTCAGCTTTCACAACTGAAAATAAGGATGTTAGATTACATCTGGCACCGGAGATCTTTTCCAGGTTGATATTTATGATTCAATGACTCTAAAAAGAACCTAAATATAGGGAAGTTTGGATTGCTAGTAAATTGCTTATTAGATGAAAAATTCTTTGGTCATGGAGACTCATGGTCCTGAATCATGTGTGAAAAAGTTATTTTGGTGAATATCTTGGTATGTATACTGCCATTTGGTACAATGTCAATAATACAGAGAAGTAGTATGGGAGACTGTCCTTAGAGTGAAGGAGATCTGGATTCAGGCCCTCTTTTTATATATATTTTCTATTGACTCTGAGCAGGTGATTTTATTTCCCTTAGGCAATCCTCTGAAAGTACAAGTCACAGACCAGTTATTGATCGAAATCAGTATAGAGAGTCCCCTTATCCAAGTCCCTTACTTTGATGGAATAACAGGTTCAGACATTCCCACTCCCAATATCCCCCTGAAAAGTATATCTTAAAGAGTTGTCATAAATCCTAGTCAGGTTCTAAGGCAATTCCAAGGGGAGTTTTGAAAGCAGAGCTATGCTGCTTGGTATTATGACTTAGCAGGAGTGGCAGCAAAACCTGAGCTTTGTGACCAGTGTGAGTTAACCCTCCTTCATTTGTGGACTTGCTTTTTTTTCCCCCTCCAAGCATCTGTCATGTATTATGATGCCAAGAGGGTGACAGGCTTTAGGTATTAAATTTTTTGGTAGAGAGTTGAAATGTTGTGAGGATGGGATTATCAGTCTTTCAGGAGGAGTCCAAAAATACCAGATGAAGAAGTAGTCATTTCAGGAATGGAGAAGGGAGCTAACATATTTTTCCTATTACAAATGCCAGCTAATGGAATCTAGTTAGTCCTAACCTGACTAAAAGAGTCATTAATGCAATTCTTATTTGCTCCCAAATATAGCATAACTGGATAATTTGGTTATTTTTTTGTTCTGGTTCCCCAAAAGAAAGAAATAGGGTAATACTTCCTTTAATTTAAAGGAACAAGCTCTAACTGACAGGATAGCAGTGAGCCAGGAAAAACACTCCCCCCCCAAAAAAAAAAAGATGCTGAAAACCAAGTTATCATTGACTTGATTGTATTTGGACTCAGACTCTCTATAACAACAAATGACAATAATAAAAATAACATCGGTTAGGTAATGAAGTGGATAGAGCATTAGCCCTGGAGTCAAGAGACCCTTAGTTCAAATGTGTCCTCAGATACTTGAGACTCATTAGCTATCTGACCTTGGTCAAGTCATTTAACCCTGATTGTCTAGCATCCAGAGCCATCTCCAGTCATGCTGATCCATATGCGAGTGCTAGACACACAGATGTCTCCAAGGGAGAAAATGAGACTGGTGACTTAGCACAGCACCCCCACACACACACTCAAATCCAATTCATGTCCATGTCATGGCATCACCTCCCTGATGTCATGGTCTTCAAGAATGAAGGACATACATCAAAATAATATCAATAATAACTATCATTTTTATAACACTTTAAGACTTATGTTGACCTCTAATAACAAATCCCATTGTATCAAAGATCCCTTGAGGGGAGAAGATTCATATTTGCAGATCTCTCGCCATAACTAATCAGGTACGAAGATCCTAGAATTGGGATGAATTATCCCTCCTGGCATGTCCTCCAGGATATAACTCCTAATGTATGTTATCTGATACCCAGTTCCATCCCAAGTGGAAGACCACTCTCTTCCATTAAAAGAAGTAGCTTTTCAGATCCTGCCCTCTGATAGTGGAATGTATAGAAGAACCAAGTGCCAAGATCCCTCAATATATGCCTGCATAATCAGCAAGCTTAGAGAAATACCAATAAATGTGTATGTTAACCAAATTCTATTTTGTTCTTTCTTGAGACTAAACCCTGGAGGTTGACATAAAGACAAAAGTCTGAAGGCTAACACATATTTGATCTATTTATTATATTTAAGACCAAACACAGAGATCTTCTCCTAACCTACAAAGAGCTCTACATAGCTCATTTGAACCTCACAACAATCTTTATGCTCACATCATTTTACAGAGTTTTTCAGACTAGATTGGGAGGAAGGGATTATAAAATAAAGTAATAGAGTCATGACATGGGATATTTCCAGATATAAATGTACCTTGAATTCAGACATTAACTCTAAAACTGCATTAACCTCTACCATCCTATCTCTTAGTGATTGTGCCATTCTAATCATTCTGGCTTTCATTTAATGACCAATAATAGGCCCAGTCCAAACCTCTGTAACTAATTAATTAGGCTTTTTAGATTGAGTGTAAATGCCAATTGTTTTCTGTTCTAGCCAAAACCTGAGAGTCTTTCCTGCCAATTAATATATTTGGGATGGTAAATTGGACTATCTTTTTTTGTCTCAATTCTTAGTCATTGAATGCTTGTGGCCTCAGACAAACTGCGAGCTGGGAACAATGTTAATTTAGAAAAGTCAAGGTCACCAACTGCATCCTAGACATCCACCAATCATTTTATTCTTTGTCTTACCCGTGGATTTGATAACTGGAGGAGAGTGAGGATGGTGATTTTGCTCATCTCTGCCTCACTCAAACCCAAATCACCACACTCTTATGTCATTGGTTTTCTTTGAGAACAAAGGACAAACAATTGTTCCAATCTACTTCAATTACTTTTTTTTTAAATTACCCAGTGGGGAAAGAAGAAACAACCACCAATAATGCCAAAGAGATTTTTATTATGAATACATTTTATCTTTCTCACTCAAGAGACATCCAAGGGACATAGAAGTAAAGGAAAGGAAGAGAGGTAAAGATACCTTAGAATCAAGATGCGGGAGTGATTGATCTTTAGACCCAGCTACGAAAGGGGATAAATGATGTTCTAGGATACAGGTAATCTCCTCCACTGCATTCTTTAGTTTTTCAATTTAGAATACCAAAGTTACGTTGTGCAACAGAGGCACGATATATTTTATAGAATGAGATAGGTTATCACTCTGAATCATCTTATTGGGTTCTTTCATTCGATATCACAGGTTCTGTAAGCAACAATTACCTAGGAAATATTAAGTCTCCATTCAGGAAGAATCTAGACATGGAATTCCAAAGAATCATGCTAGATCTCAATATAACTGATTGAGAGCTAGAGGGAAACTGTGAAACCATCTAGTTCAATTCCTTCATTTTATAGCTAAGAAAACTGAGGCAATGGAAATTGTCAGTCTATCAACAAGCATCCTTACTATGGGTCAGGAACTATACTAGACACTAGAGATAGAAGTACAAAGAATGAAGTAATAATAATCTCTATTTATGTTCCAAGGGTCTTACTTTCTAAAGGGGAAGATGATAAGTACGTGTAAAAAAATGCAAACAACACAAATAAAAATCAAATAAATACAAATACATACAAAACAGTTAAATGCAAGATAACACTATAAGGGGAGTTTGGAGGAGGCAGATCAGGAGAAGTTTGATTTAGAGCATGATTCTTGAGCTGAGTCTTAGAGGAAGAAAGTACTCAGATAGACTTAAAGAGGAATTGTGTTCTGTCATATGGGATAGCCAATGCAAAGATCCAAAGATAGGTGTTGAAGTGTCACATATGAGGAACTAAAAGAAGTCACTGTACCACCCTACTTCTCTGGAACCTTAAGATAGGATTAAATAGTTTTCTTGGTCTCAGAGAAAATGGGACATTTGTGAAGTTGGTTTATAGTTGCTGTTGATTTGTTTGTTTCATTAAAAGGATAAATAGACTATTCTCCCCCCAAAAAAATATTTGAAATTGATAATCAATTTCTTAAGTAAAAGGAAAAAAGGAAAACACAGGAGTAAGAAATCATATAAGCTGCAATTAAATTAAAGTTATTCTTCTAAAGGGAATCTTGAGATACTTGGGATAGTCATACAATTGATCAGCACTGAAGCAGTCTTATTGTTTAATTTCTGTTATCTTTCATTTTGCTCCTCATAACACAAGTAGCTTCAGAGTAGTGCAATGGCCTAGACCTCCTAAGGAGCTGGAAACACGGGAAATAACTGGCAATGTTTTACTTTTGATGAAATGCCTTGCTTGTGGCGTATTTTCAGGCTTCATACCAAAGCAAAGGAAATTGCTATGGATAAACCTTAGACTTTAAAATCGTGAAAAAAGAAAGACATTTGCTATTTTTTTTAAAGTGCCTTTAAAAAAAGAAAAGAAAAATAGCACAGCTGACATGTACTGAATAGTCTTGGCAGAAGAAGGTTCTAAGTTTCCCTTTATAGGATTTAAGTGGGGGAAAAAAATCACACACATACACCCCCAAGCTGAAAAGGCAGGAATAAGAGGGCATATTTTGTCTTTGTGCTGTGCATCCGTCTGTTCAGTAAGGAAAAATAAAATCAATTGCAATACAAATAACTAAAATGGCAATGCCTTGTGAAAATGTAGAGAAGCAAATGGTATAGTTTAGGACTAAATTGGAAATGCAAATACTGTACCTGCATCAATTAAGTCCCTTAGTGCCTGAACCAATATATCATCCCCTTTCACTTTCTTCTCTACCTCTCAAAATAAATCACCCATCACTTCATTCTAAACCTTAGTACTATTTCTAGTGACTCAGGATTGCTATCTGATATTTGAGCATCAATACCTAACCTCTCAACACCCTCTGAAATGTGATACCATCTCATGCAATAATGACAGTGACATGCCAGAAAAGGATTTCTCTTCCAAGAACAAATGTGGTCATCTGGTATGTCAAAAGCAAGTCAATACACAAGTCAAAATACATTTATTAACTACTTACTATGTGCCAGTACTGGAAAAACAAAGAAAAGCAAACAAATAGTCTGTCACCTCAAGAACTCACCTTTTAATGTGAGACACAACATGGAAGCAATTATGTACAAATAAAGATATATACAGGGTAATTTGGAGATAATCTTAAAAAGAAGTATGGGATGAGGGAAGGTGATTCAGGAATATCATCTTACATAAGGAGGGATTTGAGCTGAGTCTTCAGGGAAGCAAGGTAAGTCAGGAGGCCAAGGCAAGAACGAAGAGCATGCTAGTTATGGGAGACAGTCGCGAGGGGAACAGTTTAAGATTAGAAAGGTTAGGAGAGCCAGGCTATAAAGGGCTTTAAATGCCAAACAGAAGATTTATAATTGATCCTGAAGAGAATGTAAACCATTGTAGTTTTTTGTGTACATGGTGACATGGTCAGTCTTATTATGAAAATCACTTTGGCAGCTGAATGGTAAATGGAGTAGAATGGGAAGAAACTGAGGACAGCTTTTCTCTAATATAATAATTCATATATTTATGTTACATCTCTCCTGTATTTTGTCTCCTCCTTCTACTGTTTAAGTTCCCAACTGCTTTCTTCAATGGGAGTTGGACTCCCAGGACAACTATGGAGAACAGGGAAGCCTAATGAAAAATGTAACCTATACTCTGCTAAATATATACATTTCAAAATTGGCCTGATCTTTCTGAAGGCTGTGGTCTAATGTATGCAATTTGAGAATCACTTTTTGAGAGGCAAAGCACTGGACTTGAATTCAAAAGAAACTTAGATTCAAATCCTGCTTCTGAAAATTACTTCTTATGTAATGAGTATAATTTCTCTGAGCCTCAGATTCTTCATCTATAAAAGATACTTGTCTATTTATGACAAGTATGACAGATATGACAACCAAAAGGATATGATAATAGTATGGATATGAAAGGATGATCAAGGACTGAGGCATTCTCTGATACTAAAAGGTAGTGGTTTCCATTCTTTATGACTGAAAAAGATCCATCACTTGAAGATGAACTCTCCAATTTTCAGGCTTTCCACAGTTAGTTAGAATGGTCCTCATAATAAAGACGTGGTAAATTTCTAGGCTCATGCTTCCATCTCCTTCTTTTTTGTCTTATTAAAATGCAAATTCCTTGAAGGTCCAGACAATATCTCTTTTTTTCTTTTTATCTCTTTGTATCAGGCAACAAGCACTTAATAAATATGTGTTGAGTTGGGTTGAGTAGAGCTGAATTTGCATGTTGACCTCTGAGAACTTATATTCTACTGATATAGTGTTTGCGAAACCATGATGAAGCTTTGGAGGAGGTTAGTGAAAGATGATTATTTTAGTTAATAGAGCTGTTATATAACCCCCAAAGAGAATAGAAGTTTAGATCTGGAAGGAATTACCAACTAGAATATAATTCATTGCATATCATCACAATTATGCTGACCATAATCTGTATTTGCATGATTTAAGACTATCATAATGTACATTAGACCTGAGGTAATTTCAACTAAATAAATATTAAATTCCTAATATATATATATATATATATATATATATATATATATATATATGCAATTTGCTAAGAAGTTGAGATAACAAAGTTAGATTCAATAAAAAATTCAGTCAAGATACATATAATTACAGGGATTGGGGAAAATATGAATAATGAATTTGAGAGAGATATTGATAAGCAAGAAATCACATAGGATAGTAATTTCCAAAATGGGGGCTAGAGTTGCTGAGGAGGGGAAATGGGGTATTCCTGACTATATGAATCTGAGAATATGGATCAATCAGTTGATACGAAGATGAATCTCATCCCATACTACCTGTGATAGCCAATGAGTAACTTTTCTCTAACATAATCATTTATATCTTTATCTTCATCTCCTCTTTCTACTGTGTAAGATCCCAACTGCTTCTCCATTGAGAGTTGGACTCTCAGGATAGCTACAGAGAACAGGGAAACCTAATTCCTAATTGTCTTATCTATGACAGCAACCAAATAGCTGCAATTTCAGAAAATTGCTCTATTTTATCTGCAATATACCCATACACATTCCCCATATCATCATGCAACTGCCATCCTTCTAAGAGTTGATTTCAGTTCCAAGGCAGTGTCCATTGAGTCCTTTTCATTTTGGATGGAAGAGAGTGAGCTAACATAGATAGGTTGTAATATTATACCAGATCTTATTACATCATTATTATCCTTCAAACCCACTCTTTGGAATTTATTTTTGTAGAGGGCAACCTTCAGTCTTTATAATCACCAAGACTCTCATCTTTAAGATCTAACTGTCATTCTTCCTCTCCCTAATCCCACATATCCAATCAGACACCAAATCTCATAGTTTCTACCTCTATATCTCTGTTGTCCAGTCTCCTATTCTAGCCATCATTCTATTTCAAATGCTGTTATATGAGCTATGGCAGTAGCTTCCTATTTCCCTGTCTCAAGTCTCTCCCTTCATCAATTCAGTGTTCCCATAGCTGATAAAATGATTTTTCTAAAGCAATATCACTCCCCCTACCTCCCACTCAATCAATTTCTATGGTACCCTACTGACATTAAAATCAAATATTGTTTCATTTTTATCTCCTTGAAAAATTGATATTTATATGTTCTCTAATATACATAATTATTAGTATAATAGTATCGGCATACTATGTATATGTGTACATAGATGATAGATAAATAGATATAGATACATGTATTAGGAGTATGTATATATATATATATATATGTATATATATAATATATATATATTCAAAAATGCTTTCCAGATAAAGATGCATGATTACATTATCCAGAAGTTTGAGACCATCTATTTAGGAAAATACCAGGTCAACTCTCATCTCTCTTTTTCGTTTTTGCTTTTGCAAAGCAATGGGATTAAGTGACTTGCCTAAGGTCACATAGCTAGGTAATCATTAAGTGTCTGAGTTCAAATTTGAACTCAGGTGCTCCTGACTCTAGGGCTGGTGCTCTATCCACTGGGCCACCTAACTGCCCCTCATCTCTTCTTAAATAAATGGCAGCAGGAATCGGAATGGTAACAGGAGTGAAAGATATATCTTTTGTAGCATAGATATATGGAATAAATAGATTATGGGTCCTAAAAGGCCAGATGACAAAGTCTGGACTTGCATGGACTGTTACTAGTTTTTTGATATTCAGCTTATGAATTTCAGCAACAGTTAGACTTTTTTTGCCTTCATTTATGTTACATAAAAACGTCATAGAATTTAGAACTAGAAGGACTTTGAGTTATATCCCTTTTATTTTGCAGATGAAGATTTAGAGAAGTTATAATCTGACCAAGACACACAGTTAGTTAGTTAGAAAGTGTCAATATTCAAACCAGTCCTTCTAATTCCAAATCCTATGCTGTTCTTTGCCCCTTTCATAACTTCTGTGGTGTTCAAAGAAGTATCTAAGCAATCACTAGACCCAGCTTCTAGAAAAATGAAACCTATACTCTGCTAAATATATACATTTCAAAATTGGCCTGATCTTTCTGAAGGCTATGGTCTAATGTATACAATTTGAGAATCACTTTTTGAGAGGCAAAGCACTGGACTTGAATTCAAAAGAAACTGGGATTCAAATCCTGCTTTTGAAAATTATTTGTTATGTAATGAGTACAATTTCTCTGAGCCTCAGATTCTTTATCTATAAAAGAATGATAAAAATATCTATAGGACTTGTTTCCCAGGGTTCTTGTATATATAAAGTCTGTTGCAAACATAAAAGTGTCATATAAATGTCAGTAATTATCAGTGAATAAATTTTCAGTGAATAAAATCAGTGAACTTAGTATCAGGATTATTTTCTTAAACTCATGAGTTCAAATTGTGCCTCAAAGATGTACTATCTATATGACCTTAGGCAAGTCATTTAACTTCTTTTTCCTTAGTTTCCTCCCTGTAAAATAGGTATGATAATAATAGCATCTCATTCCCAGGGTTATTGTGAGAATAAAATGAGATAATATCTGTAAGGTGCTTTGTTTGTAAACCTCAAAGTGCCACATAAATGCTATTCTCATTGTTGTTGCAATTATTACTATTACACCCAAGAAATAGAATGATCCTACTGAAGAAATGGAGGTAAAATAGGTAAAGTCGGGCTAGCTGGAAGCAGAGTAGTAACAGAAAGTTTATGGGATGTAACAACAAAGTCAGTCAGTAAGGACACAATTATTAGTACCTACTGTGTGCTACCACACTTTGTATTCTGTACTTTGTACTTTGTCCTGAGCAGTACAAAAAACAAAAGCAAATAGTCCTTGCTTTCAAGGCGCTTCCAGTCTAATGTGGGGAAGATAAGATGAAAACAACTATTTACAAACATGCTATGTATAAGATGAACCGGAAATAGATTACTGGTCTTTTGCCTAGCAATGGTTAAATCTCCATGATAAAAACTATCTCCATTAATATAGCCCAACAATTTGTAACTTATAGTTTTAAAGCATTTTCTGGTACTAAGTGACTTATCCACAATTCACATAACTATTGGGTCTCAAAAGTAGCATTTAACTAGTTCTTCTTTACCTCAAGGTATGATATCCTACTCAAAAGTAAACAATTTATAGATAGCAAGAATTGTACTTGACTTCCAATTTAATATTTCACTATTTAAAAATACCTAATTTCTATGAAGGTATTCATAACAGATTAAAAATAAATTTGGTGTGTTATGCTTCTCTTCCCAACTCAGTCCTATATATTCCTCTTATTTCTGAATTCATAGTGGTTTTTGACACAAAAAATGTTAATGACTGCCTATTTCATACCAAACATTACTTCACATACAGTTGACTGTAAGTTACTTAAAATTTTTCAATAAAGAAGAATTCAAGGAAAGGGGGAATCAAGTAACACACTACCTCAAAGCGGGGCTGTTATTTTCTGAATGCATATCTTATGAGAGCTTTCCTGGTCCTATCTCACAATTCAGGGCCAGTCCCACAATTAGTTTTTCCACTTGATTAAACATCATTCACTTCTCTGTGAACTCCTTGAGGTTAGATCTATACATTTTCTTTTGTTCACACATGCTTACATACCATATACATGGTTGTACACATAGCTTGCCATTGGAAAATACTGGTTGACTGATTTTTAAAACTGTAGTATGAGTAACTGTTAGGAGTTGGAAATGCAAACTTAGATTTCCAGGAATTTACTGTGATGTATATTCAGAGAATAGGGCCCCGGGTTACCTGAGAATCCCACAATAGAAAGAACAGAGAGTGGACTGTCAACAGAAATGGTAGTCCTGTATTTTGCAACCATACTTCCAATCTAACCCTCTCATTCAGATATAAATCAAAAGTATCTCTAGACATTCTCTCTCTCTTTAGTAACATAAGCATGAGATGGTTGAGATTCAGGATACAGATCATCTCTCAAAAAAAATTCAGACTTAAGGTTTCTCCAATTCAAATGAAGGCATTTATTTGAGGGTTTGCAATCCCCAAGAGTTTACTGGTCTCCCAAAGGAGCAACTCAACTGAAGAGAGGATGAGTTTCTAAAGGGGCAGGAAGATGAGATAATCTGAAGAAAAGGGAGAGTAACTCAGAAACATAATTTTTTCAGGCTAAGGCAGGGATATATTGTCTTATTGATGGGGATTTGTCTCATGTCTAGGATCAGGAATTTACTGAGTCTTTGCCAGGGGGGTAAGGTCCTTTCACTAAGGTTTAGTGACCTCATCAAAATCAACTATCGTTGAAACAGTGTGGTAAAGTAGAAAGAGTTAGGAAACATGGTCAAATCCTGACTCCTACTACTTGAGACTTTGAGCCGGTCTCTCAAACCTCTCTGTGCCTTAGTTTTCCCTTCTACAAAATAGGACAATATTTGTACTCCAGAATCTTGGGGACTAGAGACATCTTCTTACCATGCTCCCACCTTGGGACCTTATACTTCTGATTAATGAGAGTTCACAATTTAGGCATCCCTAAATCCACCATGTTGTACTCTCACCAACTTCCTTTCAGATATACAAGTATCCTTTCACTCCACCCTCCCACTCATTTTCTGCTTCTTGCTCTAAAAACAAAAATAAAATCCACACTACCACACCTAGAAATGTTAATCAATTGTTAATCAAATGCCTTAGGACTCCACTTATTATCCTTCTCTAGCCACCACTCCTTTAATTTTATTGTCTCTCTTCTCTTCAGAATTTAAGTTCCATGAGTGACAAGCCTTCATTTTTTCATTTGCATTTACAAGGATGCACATAATAGACACTAGTTAATGCCCTTTCTTCCTCTCTTATTTTCTTTTTCTTCTTTCCTTCCTTCCTTCCTTCCTGACTTAATTCATGTCTTGTTCCATTCCTCTCACCTTCTTGCCTTTGTTTTCTCTTCCTGCCCCCTCTTCAAGGAAGGTTCTGTTTAAACCTTAAAGAATTATGTTATTTCATGGTTCTGGAAAAGATGAGACTTGCTCCACCTGGTCCTTTCTAAGACCTTCTAAACAAGAAAGGGCATTTTATATTGTACTTCACTTAGGAGTCAGGCAGCACTGTATAGTAGAAAAGGCATAGAACATCAGAGGACCTGGGTTTGAATTTAACCTTAGCACTATCTGCTTGACCTAAGGCAAATCCTATGCCCTCTCTCAATTTCATATTCCTCATCTATAAAATGAGAAACTTGATGTAGAAGACACCTAAGGTCTCTTCCAGTTCAAAAATCTATGAGACACAAGAAGCTTGTATATAATGTTAAAATCTTGGGGGTTTTTTCCCTTCTAATCTTTATATTCAAATATTAGGTTCCCATAGGGTTATTTTACCCACTATGAATAGGGTATACACTTATAAACCAAGATTTATGGTGATGATAACCTGTGTCCTAACTTATCAACTCTCCAACTTTGGACCTGTTAGCCAGCAGTACCAGATGATAAAATGCCTTTCAGGATGCTGAGAACAGTCTATAACTTACTGAACTCAAGTCCCCTTTGTACTTTCTCAGAGCAACTGCCCAGCAGCTGTATCACTCCACAAAGATGCCTCAAGAAATGAGAGCATAGATCTATCTAGGTAGGAGAGCAAGACTATAAATTGAATGTCAGGATCTTTATTTTTAGTTAGAAAATGTTAATGAAGCTTAAAATATGACCAATATATATTCCTATGAAACTCTGTTTTATCTTTATTTCTCAAGTTCTGAAGCTGATCTTTGAAGAAAATAGTTCTGAAATTGGAGAGACAGAAAGACAGGGGAATGAAATTAGAAGGGGAAAAAACCCACAGGTACCAGAAATTAGACTAGTGCAAAAATAAAGCAATGAATGGATAGGGCTTTTCATTTTTTCTTTAAACATTTCCTTCAAGGATTTTTGGGGGGAGGGGAGTTCTTTTCTTGCTTTAGAGATTCTGGAATAGTTCTTTTCGATAATTTCTGACCCAAGGAAAAAGTACTTTAAGTATGACATAACCAGACTATCATCCACTTTCAATGCCCCAACACTCAAAGACTCCCCACCAAAAACAAACGCAAAGCCCCTCTAACTAATGCTGAAGCTTTGAAAAGCAGGTTGGCAGCAAGCCTAGCTAGGATAATCATTTGTACCCTCCTTTGGCCACATATAATACAGTCTTTATTCAGCAAATAGCCAAGTCGTTTCCCTGGCAAGTCAAAGGTCACTTTTTGCTGTATTAATAGCTGCTCTGGGAGGGTCAGTGTTGTGCTATCCCACATTTTTTCCAGGGCCTGGAGATGCAATTTCCTACAATCTGCAGGCAATTTCCCACCAATTTTCTTGGGGAGCTAATAGGCTGTGACAGGAGATGGAGCTAGCAAGCAGCAGGCGACTTCAGAAAAGACAAATTGCATCTCTGCCACCTAACTGGGCAATCTAGATCGACAGAGTTTATAGCTTTGTAGTGTTATTGGGCCCCATGCTAACAGCAAATCATTCAAGCTGCTCTCTGAATTCCATATTCCTCTCCTCTTAAATTTATCATCGCCATCTCCTCCAATGTAGCACTTCCCTTGGAAATTTGCCTTTAAAAAAGGGATCACATATATTAGGGACTTAATGCTTTCTTAAATAGCTTTGTAGAAATGATTAATATTCAGAACAGAGACATTTGTATCATCATAGATAAACTGGTGATTTAAAAAACACTGGGAAGTAAGGTGGTAGGAAGGAGAGAGATATAAAAGGATGAAGAAGCTTCTGGACAGTAGGTCTGATTGAGGTCTTTGACTAAAATAGGGGGAGCCTTGAGGATGGAAGACAGGAAAGATCCCTATATAAGATTTATGCAGCTGCATTGTACAGCAAAATGAATTTTTTTAAGCTGTGCAAATAAGCTAGATCATTTTTTTCATTGCCTTTTAAAAGGGGAGAAGAAATGACAAAAAGTTATAAATAGAATTAAAACACTCAATGAAATTTGTATAGTACAGCAGAAAGAATCTACCTTCAAATCCCACCTCTGATATTTACTATTTGTGTGACCTTGGAACTCCCTAAGCCTCGATGTTCTCAACTATAAAATGAAGGCATTGCAAAAGATAGCCTCTAAACTAGTAATCTATAATTTTGAGTTAGTAGAATAAGAAATGTGAGAAATAAAAGACTGACAAGAATCCTGCTGTTCCATAATGTCTTTTGTTATCATCATCTTCATTATCATCATCATCATTGCAACACAGATTATTCCCTTTATAACTGTTTACAGGCAATTGTGAGATAAAGAAGACACTAGCACAGAACCACCAAGCATGGTATGCCCATTACTTAAAAGCAATGTGAGATGTGTGAATTTAGAGACATCTCCACTCCAAATGTTCATATGGACTATGTGTGCCTGAACTGTGGTAAAGTTTTGCAAGCTCACAACGGTCTGATCAGTCACAGTCAAATATACTGTACCTTGACCCTGACATAGTGATATCATTTTGGTCCTTTTTGAGAACGGACAACAATTAACTACTGAGCAAAAGGTGAGAAACAGTTGACTAAAGTAAAACTGATGGGTAATGTTTGCTGTGACATTAAGTACAAAGATTCATCAGAATCTGAGAGCTCTGAGAGACCCTTGAGAGCCTCTTTCCAATCCTTTTTGTAAATGAAGAAAAAATCCCAGAAAGGGGAATCATTTGCCCAAAAGTCACACAAGTTCAGGACAGAGCTCTGGCCAATACATTTTTCCTTCTGCACAGAGTAGGTTAGAAGCATGGCACCCCCACCATTTGGAAAATTCTTGTGAAATTTTTTGACACTCTCTTCATAACAAAGAAGACACTATGTGACTATACTATAATGGTTTGTGCATTTCTAAGTTTCTAAATTTTTTTCTGTGTCATCTGCTGGCCTAACCATGTCTGCAGCTCCCACAAACCTCCCAAAAAAATTCCTGTTTAATTTCTTATGCTGATCAATGGGGAAAGTCCTGATGTGGAGACATTAACTGTACTCCGACTCCCATATTCACAGTCTTCTTCCACTACTGAACAAAAGTTATAAGAAATATCTTACCCTTCCTAAGTCATTTTTGCTTTAGAAATCTAAATGCTAATAGTAAGAAATATACTGTTCAGTTATTTTCATCTTGAGACTATCAGTTGGAATGTGTAAACAACAATGCTTTGGGTAATATGACCTAAGAAGTCACTATTATAATAATATTAGCATAATCACATAACTAGGCAGGTGTAAACAATGAAGCAACAGAGAACAGCATGGTGGTAAGGTGAATCATCTCTAGCCCTATCCCCACAACAAAAACAGGAAAGATGGAGAGGTAGCTCCCAGAACTCAATGTACCACTATTCATAATTGGTGCCCACCTTTGATGAACTTAAAACAAGCTATGCAGTTAAAAAAATATTCAAATCTCTTTTTTGCTAACTCATATTAAATTTCATACAATGAAGGCTTCCTGGATTTGTATTCCCTTACATGACTGCTAGTGATAAAGGAAAAATTGTTGGGGTGTGGTCTAGTTTAGGATTCAAGAATGTGTGAAAGAATTCATGGAAAGACTAACTTGACTCAGAAGTAATTAGGG